>NC_079190.1:356785204-356962704 GCF_029499605.1 Hyla sarda | reverse complement strand
TTATATGTCATCAACAAACAAAGGATAGATAATTTAACCCTTACTCAGCCCCATTTGCCAGGGTCGTGGCTTTTGTTTAAAGTCCCATACAAGTCTATGGGAAATATATGTTACTGCATAACTTCCAAACGGCTGGAGATATTTCGATAATACTTTGTCAGATGTTACTTATATGAGCACTTAAAATATAGGATAGTTAATTTAATCCTTAACCCTTATGAGGTCAGGATATGAGAATGGGATATGAAGTCGAGATAGGAGGTTGAGATAGGAGGACGGGAAATTAATCGAGATAGGAGGTCGGAATATTAGGATGGAATATGAGGATGGGATATGAGGTCCGGATAGAAGGTCGGGATAGAAGGTCTGGATATGAGGTCAGGA
Organism: Hyla sarda; assembly: GCF_029499605.1. Taxonomy (NCBI): domain Eukaryota; kingdom Metazoa; phylum Chordata; class Amphibia; order Anura; family Hylidae; genus Hyla; species Hyla sarda. The sequence continues at coordinate 356,962,320 of NC_079190.1, read as the reverse complement.
TTAGAGGTCAGGATAGGAGGATGGGATATGAGGTCAGGATATGAGGACAGGATGTAAGGACGGGATATGGGGACTGGATATGAGGTCAGGATGGGAGGTCGGATAGGAGGTCGGAATAGGAGGTCGAGATATGAGGTTGGGATATGAGGATGGGATATGAGGACGGGATATGAGAACAGGATATGAGGTTGAGATAGGAAGATGGGATATGAGATCGAGATAGGAGGTCGGGATTTGAATACAGGATATGAGGACAGGATAGGAGGTCGATATATAAGGACAGGATAGGAGGTCAGGATATGAGGTCGAGATATGATAACGGGTTATGAGAATGGGATATGACAACAATATATGAGGACAGGATATGGGGTTGGGATATGACAACAATATATGAGGACGGGATATGAAGTCAAAAGTTTACTCCTTTGTTGATTTTCCTCCCCATCAAGGATTAGGAAGGAAAAACCGGGCAATGACGGGTCCTCAGCTAGTGGTAATAATTAAAAAAATAATAATAATGCATTTTGTGGCCTTTTCTTTTCCTTTTTGGTCCTAGTAGAAGCAAATTGTATACTTAATAAATTCATTTACAATAACATATGGTATTATTTATTAATACAAGCTGTAAGGTGATACAGTGTATGGCAGAGTTTATTTCTGATTATATTTAATGTCTTTAGTATATTTCTAAGGCACCACAATACTATTACATCTATCTTCATATGCTTTCTTCCTCTCTCTTTAAGAAAATTCATTCTATTTTAAGTTAAATAAGCAAGTATCCAAGATATAATATTATATATATTAATTCTATTTTATGACAAAGGTTTCAATATTGCAACCTTGCTTTTCCTAAAGCACTTTTTTTCAGATTACTGGGTTTAATAACCAAATAAAAACAATCTTAGGCATCTGCTCTATTATGGCATAGAAATTTACCATCTAAATGACAGCAGAGATATTGAGAAAAGAATCTTGGCCTGAGAGATGTTACTTAAGAGTAATTATTTCAGATCCATCTAATCATATTTAAACAGCATTTCTGAGAGTTATTCGACTTAGAGAATGTTTGTCTGTTATATGTGTGTATATGTTTATATAATACTAATCTTTTCCTAGAAGCAAATGGTAAATTGCATTATAGTTATTGGAATAAAGATGATTTATCAGGCTTTGCACATGGGAAATGATGAGCCTAGAAGATGAATAGGCAGAGCTGATTATTTTGTAGTACTAGTAAGATGACTACCAAAAAATGATCAAGAAGAATAATATCACCCCTCTCTGTAACAAAATTATCTCTTGTGTAAAGTCATTAAGTATTGTATTGCTTTTTAACATCACTATGCTACAGCTCTTATTGATGCATGCAGTCATATTAGCTTTAATATATCTATAGTCATTTTATATTATGATTGCCTATCATACTGGTTTTAAGTCCACCTAGCCCAGCTTAGGATAATTTACAGACGTTACTGCTGAGAAGTGAGAACCATCTAAATTCCAAATATATTTATCGATGGATCCTGGATATCATTTATTCAGCCATATGGAATAAGGCATGCACACTTGTATGCTTAGTTGGAGGCCAGGCATTCGGGAATATCTATTAAAGGGGTACTCTGCCCCTGGAAATTTTACCCCTATCCAAAAGGATTGGGGATAAGATGCCTGATCGCGGGGGTCCTGTCACTTTCATGATGTCATGCCATGCCCCCTCGTGACATCGTGCCATGCCCCCACCATAGAGCCATCACCCCCTTCCATAGAAATAAATGGAGGGGGGGGGGTTGTGACATCACGACCACAGCCGCCAAACCCACCATTCTGAACATAATGTTCAGAACGCCGAGGTGCCTGCACAGACCCCTGCGATCAGATATCTGTGTAGGGGAGGAGTATGCCTTTAAGGCCATTTGACAATTTATCAGGATTTCCTCCTTTTAGAAAATATATCTTCCAATAATTCCAAGAAATTAGAATCCAACATGACATAATCAAAGTATATTACATATTGGTCCTCATTTACTAAGAGCAAGGACGTGCACAAACATATTTGGCTTAATTAAAAAAAGGCACGTTACTGTGTATATTATACCTGTACTGCGACATCACTATGCATTATCCCTGTACTATGACATCACTGTGTGTTTTATCCCTGTACTATGACATCACTGTGTGTTTTATCCCTGTACTGTGACATCACTGTGTGTATTATCCCTGTACTGTGACATCACTGTGTATACTATCCCTGTACTGTGATATCACTGTGTATTATCCCTGTACTGTGACATCACTGTGTGTGTTATCCCTGTACTGTGACATCACTGTGTGTTTTATCCCTGTACTGTGACTTCACTGTGTATATTATCCCTGTACTGTGACATCACTGTGTATATAATCCATGTATTGTGACATCACTGTGTGTATTATCCCTGTATTGTGACATCATTTTGTATATTATCCCTGTACTGTGACATCACTGTGTGTCTTATCCCTGTACTGTGGCGTCACTGTGTTTTATTATTGTACTGTGACATCACTGTGTGTTTTATCCCTGTACTGTGGCATCACTGTGTTTTATTCTTGTACTGTGACATCACTGCGTGTATCATCCATGTAGTGTGAAATCATTGAGTGTTTTATTCTTGTAGTGTCACATCGTTATGTTTATAACTGTGATGTCTCTGTGAGTATTATCCCTTTTCTGTGTTCAAATAGCAACAAAATGCAATAATATGCCTGTCAATAGGGCATCAAACGGCAGATGAAGAAAAAGGGCAGGGGCTCCAGCCCCCTTTTATGTCTATGTGTGCACATCCCTGACTAAGAGTGTTGAGTTTTTAATAGTGTGGAATGTAGTTTCATACTATATTTACTATGGGGATCCATAGATTCACAGATCAGGACCAGCTTTTTCTTGGTGAAAATTTCCAACCAATTATTCAACGGATTGAGAGAAGCAACTCCCTATGGGAACAAAACAGCACTCCAGGCTCCAGTCAGGGTATGCAGAAAATGTAAAGCTATCTTCCAATCTTCTTAAAACCATTACAAAACAGGGGGAAGAGACAAAATAGCATAAAAATACCAACACAATTCGGGAGGACCCTATATCAAGGCATACAAAACTGTAACGAGACCCCGAATAAATAGAAAATAAATGTACAAGTCACACCCCCTCCATTAAGGAAGTTAAACAGCAGGTGCTCCATACCTCTGAGCAGGGGGAAATTAACCCTATATGATAGGCAAATGTATACCCGTTGAACACATACAGGGTGGGCCATTTATATGGATACACCTTAATAAAATGGGAATGGTTGGTGATATTAAATTCCTGTTTGACACACATTAGTATATGTGAGGGGGGAAACTTTTCAAGATGGGTGGTGACCATGGCGGCCATTTTGAAGTCGGCTATTTTGAATCCAACTTTAGTTTTTTCAATAGGAAGAGGGTCATGTGACACATGAAACTTATTGCAAATTTCACATGAAAAACAATGATGTGATTAGTTTTAACGTAACTTTATTCTTTCATGAGTTATTTACAAGTTTCTGACCACTTATAAAATGTGTTCAATGTGCTGCCCATTGTGTTGGATTGTCAATGCAACCCTCTTCTCCCACTCTTCACACACTGATAGCAACACCGCAGAAGAAATGCTAGCACAGGCTTCCAGTATCCGTAGTTTCAGGTGCTGCACATCTCGTATCTTCACAGCATAGACAATTGCCTTCAGATGACCCCAAAGATAAAAGTCTAAGGGGGTCAGATCGGGAGACCTTGGGGGCCATTCAACTGGCCCACGACGACCAATCCACTTTCCAGGAAACTGTTCATCTAGGAATTCTCGGACCTGACACCTATAATGTGGTGGTGCACCATCTTGCTGGAAAAACTCAGGGAACGTGCCAGCTTCAGTGCATAAAGAGGGAAACACATCATCATGTAGCAATTTCACATATCCAGTGGCCTTAAGGTTTCCATTGATGAAGAATGGCCCCACTATCTTTTTACCCCATATACCACACCATACCATCATTTTTTGTGTTCCAACAGTCTTGGAGGGATCTTTACAATGTGGGTTAGTGTCAGACCAATAGCGGGGGTTTTGTTTGTTAACTTCACCATTCACATAAAAGTTTGCCTCATCACTGAACAAAATCTTCTGCGTAAACTGAGGGTCCTGTTCCAATTTTTGTTTTGCTCATTCTGCAGCACCTGAAACTACGGATACTGGAAGCCTATGCTAGCATGTCTCCTGCGGTGTTGCTATCAGTATGTGAAGAGTGGGAAAAGAGGGTTGCATCCAACAAAATGGGCAGCACATTGAACACATTTTATAAGTGGTCAGAAACTTGTAAATAACACATGAAAGAATAAAGTTACGTTAAAACCAATCACATGATTTTTTTTCATGTGAAATTCCCTATAAGTTTGATGTGTCACATGACCCTCTTCCTATTGAAAAAACATAAGTTGGATTCAAAATGGCCAACTTCAAAATGTCCGCCATGGTCACCACCCATCTTGAAAACTTACCCCCATACATATACCCTGTATAATACATTATAACTTCTTCTTCAATAAGGGAATCTCTCGAGGGGCTACAAAAACAATTAATTTTAGAAAGGCAAAGTTTGATCAACTCAGAGAAGCCCTTAACAATATATATTGGGATAATGTCCTCAAAAACAAGAATACTGACACTAAATGCTAGACTTTTAACCCCCGCGGGGTCACGCATCATATCGGGTCGGTCCCGGCGGCTATTATTGGCCGGGACCCGCGGCTAATATAGGACATCACTGATCGCGGTGATGCCCTGTATTAACCCTTCAGACGCGGCGATCAAAGCTGCCTGCCGCGTCTGAAGCGAAAGTATCCCGGCTACTCAGTCAGGCTGTTCGTGACCGCCGCGGTGTAATTGCGGTGTCCTGAACAGCTTACAGGACACCGGGAGGGCCCTTACCTGCCTCCTCGTTGTCCAATCGGCGAATGACTGCTCTGTGCCTGAGATCAAGGCAGGAGCAGTCAAGCGCCGATAACACTGATCACAAGCGTGTTAATACACGCCTGTGATCTGTGTAAAAGATCAGTGTGTGCAGTGTTATAGGTCCCTATGGGAGCTATAACATTGCAAAAAAAAGTGAAAAACAAGTGTTAATAAAGATCATTTAAGCCCTTCCCTAATAAAAGTTTGAATCACCCCCCTTTTCCCATAAAAACAATAAAACAGTGTATATGTGGTATCGCCACGTGTGTAAAATGTCCAAACTATAAAAATATATCTTTAATTAAACCGCACGGTCAATGGCATAGACGTAAAAAATAATTCCAAAGTCCAAAAAAGCGTATTTTTGGTCACTTTTTATACCATTAAAAAATGAGTAAAAGGTGATCAAAAATTCCGTTCAAAACAAAAATGGAACCAATGAAAACTTCAGATCACGGAGCAAAAAATTAGCCCTTATACCGCCCTGTACGTGGAAAAATAAAAAAGTTATAGGGGTCAGAAGAGGACATTTATTAAACGTATAAATTTTCCTGCATGTAGTTTCCAGAAGTACGACAAAATGAATCCTATATAAGTAGGGTATCATTTTAACCATATGGACCTACAGAATAATGATAAGGTGTAATTTTTACCAAATATGCACTGCGTAGAAACGGAAGCCTCCAAAAGTTACAAAATTGCGTTTTTTTTCGATTTTGTCGCACAATGATTTTTTTTGCCGTTTCGCTGTGCATTTTTTGGTAAAATGACTAATGTCACTGCAAAGTAGAATTGGCGACGCAAAAAATAAGCCATAATATGGATTTTTAGGTGGAAAATTGAAAGGGTTATGATTTTTAAAAGGTAAGGAGGAAAAAACAAAAGTGCAAAAACGGAAAAACCCTGAGTCCTTAAGGGGTTAAAGTGACAGTGGTCAGATTTGCAATAAACGCTCTGGTCCTTAAGGTGTAAAATGGCCTGGTCCTTAAGGGGTTAATGTAAAAGATCAGTGTGTGGGACCTATAACATTGCAAAAAAGTGAGAAAAAAAATGAATAAAGATAATTTAACCCCTTCCCTAATAAAAGTTTGAATCACCCCCCTTTTCCCAATAAAAAAAAAAAAAAAACTGTGTAAATAAAAATAAACATATGTGGTATCGCCGTGTGTGGAAATGTCAGAATTATAAAAATATATCGTTAATTAAACCGCACGGTCAATGGCATAAGCGCAAAAAACTTCCAAACTCCGAAATAGCGTGTATTTGGTCACTTTTTATATAATAATAACAAGTCCGATTGATACATAAATAGTACCGATAAAAACTTCAGATCAAGGCGCAAAAAATTAGCCCTCATACTGCACCGTATGCAGAAAAATATAAAAGTTATAGGGGTCAGAAGATGACAATTTTAAACATATGCATTTTCCTGCATGTAGTTATGATTTTTTCCAGAAGTATGACAAAATCAAATCTATATAAGTAGGGTATCATTTTAATTGTATGGACCTACAAAAAGGTACTGTGTAGAAACAGAAGCCCCCCAAATTCACAAAATTGCATTTTTTCTTCAATTTTGTCGCACAATGATATTTTTTTCCCTTACGCTGTAGAATTTTGGGTAAAATGACTGATGTCATTACAATGTAGAATTAGTGGTGCAAAAAATAAGCCATCATATGGATTTTTAGCTGCAAAATAAAAAGTTATGATTTTTAAAAGGTAAGGAGGAAAAAACGAAAGTGCAAAACTGGAAAACCCTCCGAAGGATTGAACAAATTCTTCACTGTATTCACCAAGGAAAATGAAATTCCAGGAGAAATACAGCGAGATAAGGTAAACTCATCAGTACAGGTCACCTGTCTAGCCCAGGAAGAAGTACAGTGCCGCCTACAAAAAATCAAAATAGACAAATCGCCCGGTCCAGATGGCATTCACCCCTTTGTTCTAAAGGAATTGTCACGCCGAGCGCTCCGGGTCCCTGCTCCCTCCCGTAGCGCTCGCGGCGCTTGTCTGCTTGCAGCGCCCCGGTCAGACCCGCTGACCGGGAGCGCTGCACTACTGTCACCGGTGGGGATTCGATCCGCGTGGCGGGACACGCCCGCCCACGGGTCGCATCCCAGTCCTCTCACCTGCCCCGTTCCCCTGCAGTCAGGTCCTGGAGCGCGCACGCGGCTCTCTCAAATTTAAAGGGCCAGTGCACCACTAATTGATGCCTGGCCCAATCAGTGTTAATCACTCCCAAACACATAAAAACCCACTTCCCCTTCCCATCCTTGCCGGATCTTGTTGCCTTGTGCCAGTGAAAGCGTTCCCGTGTGTCCATTGCCTGTGTATCCCGACTCTTGCCGTTGCCCTTGACTACGAACCGTTGCCGCCTGCCCTGACTTTCTGCTACGTCCGACCTTGCCTTTTGCCTAGTCCTTGTGTACCTCGCCTGACTCAGCAGTCAGTGAGATTGAGTCGCTATTGGGTGAAACGACCTGGGGGTTACCTGCCGCAGCAAGTCCATCCTTGCGGCGGGCTCTGGTGAAAACCAGTAACCACTTAGATTCCGTTCCTCTGGTACGGCCCACGCCATCACCTCACTGACATAGAGGATCCACTACCTGTGTCATCCCTGCATACCACTCCGGATCCTGACAGTAGATCCTGCCATGGATCCCGCTGAGGTCCCGCTGCCCAGTGTCGCTGACCTAACCTCTGTGGTCGCTACAAGGACAACAGCTGAATCAGTTGACTGCTATGCTTCAACAACTTCTGCCTCAACAACAGCAACCTCCTCCGTCAGCTCCTGCATCCCCTCCGCAGTGAGTGGCCGCTCCCAGACTCCGCCTGTCCCTACCTGACAAGTTTGATGGGGACTCTAAACTGTGCCGTGGTTTCCTGTCCCAGTGTTCCCTACACCTGGAGATGATGTCAGACCAATTTCCTACAGAACGGTCTAAGGTGGCGTTCGTGGTCAGCCTGCTGTCTGGAAAGGCTTTGTCCTAGGCCACACCGCTTTGGGACCGCAACGATCCTGCTACTGCAACTATCCAGTCCTTCTTCTCAGAAGTACGCAGTGTCTTTGAGGAGCCAGCCCGGGCTTCCTCAGCCGAGACTGCCCTATTGGATCTTGTCCAAGGGAGTTCTTCAGTGAGCGAATACGCCATTCAGTTCCGCACCCTCGCCTCTGAGCTATCCTGGGATAATGAGGCCCTCTACGCGACTTTCAAGAAAGGCTTATCCAGTCACATCAAAGATGTTCCTGCTACCCTGTCTGAGCTCATCCATTTGGCCACCTGCATCGACATGCGTTTCACTGAAAGACGCCAGGAGCTTTGTCAGGAAAAGGATCTTGTTCGCACCAGGCGGTTTCCTCCCCTGGCACCTCTCTTCCAGCATCCTTTGCAATCTGTTCCTGTGCCTTCCGCCGAGGAGGCTATGCAAGTGGACCGGTCTCGCCTGACCCAACAAGAGAGGACTCCCCGTAGGAACGAAAACCTGTGCCTGTACTGTGCTAGTACCAAACATTTCCTAAAGGACTGTCCTATTTGTCCTCCGCATCAGGGAAATGCTCACACCTAGTTAACGTAGTAGAGGCGTTGCTAGGTGTGAATTCTTCCTCTCCACAACTGACTATACCTGTGCGGATTGCTATACCCGCTAATACTAATGCTTCCTTCTCCGCTGTGGCCTTCTTGGAACTTTCTTTGAAGCCTCCCTAATCAAAGATTCAATATTCCTTTTACCCATCTTGTCAAACCTCTCTTCATTTCATTCGTCAATGGAGAGGGGCTGGTCTGCACCGTGCGTCACCGCCCTGGCTCCAACGTCACTCGCCTAGCCTCGACTGGGCCACCGGGGACATTAAGAGTTGGGGATCTTCTTGCCACAAGCAATGTCTCCACCCAGTTCCTTCCTGCCAAGTCTCCATTGCCACTCCATTGCCAGGTCTTCCTAAGGCCTATCAGGACTTTACTGATGTCTTTAGTAAAAAGCAAGCAGAGTTCTTACCTCCACATAGACCCTATGACTGCCCTATCGACTTTCTCCCTGGTACCACACCGCCCCGTGGTATGATTTACCCACTTTCTGCCCCGGAAACACAAGCCATGACAGAGTACATTCAGGAAAACCTCAAAAGAGGGCTTATCCGGAAATCTTCTTCTCCAGCCGGAGCTGGATTCTTCTTCGTGGCCAAGAAGGACGGCTCTCTACGCCCTTGTATTGACTACCGAGGTCCTAATAAGATCACAGTAAAAAATCGCTATCCTCTACCACTCATCTCTGAACTATTTGATCGTTTGCGTGGAGCTAAGATCTTCACCAAACTTGATCTAAGGGGCGCCTATAATCTCATCCGTATTCGTGAAGGTGATGAATGGAAAACCGCCTTCAATACCAGAGATGGTCACTTTGAATATCTTGTCATGCCCTTTGGTCTATGCAACGCCCCAGCAGTCTTCCAGGACTTTGTGAACGAGATTTTCCAGGACATGCTGTATTCCTGTGTGGTGGTCTATCTTAATAACATTCTAATTTTTTCTTCCAACCTAGAAGAACATCGCCTCCATGTCCGTCAAGTGCTCCAGCGCCTACGCAAAAATCATCTTTATGCCAAGATTGAGAAATGTCTTTTTGAACGCAGCAGTCTCCCCTTCTTGGGCTACATAGTCTCCGGTCAAGGTCTTCAAATGGACCCTGATAAACTATCTGCAGCAATAGATTGGCCACGTCCCACTGGTTTGCGAGCCATCAAACGATTTCTCGGATTTGCAAATTATTATCGTCAATTCATTCCTTATTTCTCCACCATTGTTGTGCCTATTGTGGCCTTGACCAAGAGAAATGCTAATCCGAAATCCTGGCCACCGCAGGCGGAGGAGGACTTTAAACCTCTCAAAGCCACCTTCACCTCTGCTCCAGTCCTGTCCAGGCCAGATCCTCTGAAGCCCTTTTTCCTTGAGGTAGACGCCTCCTCAGTTGGTGCCGGAGCTGTCCTTCAAAAAACGGTAGAGGAAAAAATATCACTTGCGTTTTTTTCTCCAAGACTTTATCTCCTCCTGAAAAGAACTATTCCATTGGAGACCGGGAATTATTGGCCATTAAGTTGGCACTTGAGGAGTGGAGACATCTTCTAGAAGGATTCTTGCACCCCATCACCATCTACACTGACCACAAAAATATGTCCTACCTTCAATCAGCCCAGCGGTTAAATCACCGCCAGGCTAGATGGTCATTGTTCTTTGCCCGTTTCAATTTTCAAATTAATTTTCATCCTGCGGACAAGAATGTCAGGGCTCTTGCTCTATCACTTATCACCGATGCCTCGGAATCAGAAGTTCTTCCTCAACACATCATACCTCCTGAGTGTCTGGTCGTCTCCGCCCCCGCTTCTTTGGTGCCAATTCCTCTCGGAAAAACTGGTGGTCTTCCTTGGAGAAAGATGTGACCGATTTTGTACGGGCCTGTACAGTGTGTGCACGTAACAAAACTCCACGCCAGAAGCCGGCTGGTCTTCTCCTTCCTCTGCCTGTGCCTGAACAGCCATGGTCTCATATAGCGATTGACTTTATAACTGACCTACCTTCATCTCATGGCAACACTGTCATTTGGGTGGTCGTTGATCACTTTTCCAAAATGGCTCATTTTGTCCCGCTTCCGGGCCTACCTTCTGCGCCACAATTGGCGAAACAATTTTTTCTACAAATTTTTTGTCTCCACGGGCTTCCCACGCATATTGTCTCTGATAGAGGTTTTCAATTTGTTTCAAGATTTTGGAGAGCACCATGCAGTCAATTAAAGATCAAATTAAATTCCTCTTCCTCCTATCACCCCCAATCCAATGGACAAGTGGAAAGAATAAACCAGATTCTTGGCAACTACTTGCGGCATTTTGTCTCCTCCTGTCAAGATGATTGGGTCGACCTTCTGCCCTGGGCTTAATTCTCATACAACTTCAAGAATTCTGAGTCTTCCTCCAAATCTCCGTTCTTTGTGGTGTACGGTCGTCAGCCGCTTCCCCCACTCCCCATTCCCACTTCATCTGGAGTTCCTGCCGTGGATGAATTGACACAAGATTTCTCCTCCATCTGGAAGGAGACTCAAAAGTCACTTTAACTGGCCTCATCTCACATGAAAAGAAAAAGAGAAGAATTCCTCCTGTTTTTGCTCCCGTTGACAAAGTATGGCTCTCCGCCAAATACATCCATTTCCGTGTCCCTAGCTACAAGCTTGGTCCTCGGTACCTTGGGCCTTTTAAAATCAAGAATCAAATCAATTCTGTCTCCTACAAGCTTCATCTTCCCCCTTCTCTTCGTATTCCTAACTCTTTCCATGTTTCTCTTCTCAAACCTCTCGTACTTAACCGCTTTTCTCCCATGGTCACTGTTCCTGCTCCTATCTCTGGCTCCTCTGATGTCTTCTCCGTCAAGGAAATCCTTGCCTCCTAGGTTGTCCGAGGTAAAAAAAAAATAAAAATTTGTGGATTGGGAGAATTGTGGCCCTGAAGAAAGATCATGGGAACCCGAGACCAATATTTTAGACAAGGAACTCATCTACAGATTCCTCCTTTCCAAAAAGAGGGGGTGACCCAAGGGGGGGGGGGTACTGTCACGCCGAGCGCTCCGGGTCCCTGCTCCCTCCCGGAGCATTCGCGGTGCTTGTCTGCTTGCAGCTCCCCGGTCAGACCCGCTGACCGGGAGCGCTGCACTACTGTCACCGTTGGGGATGCGATCCTCGTGATGGGACGTGCCAGCCCGCGGGTCCCATTCCAGTCCTCTCACTTGCCCCGTTCCCCTGCAGTCAGGTCCCGGCGCGCGGCCCCGCTCTCTAGTGCGCGCGCGCACCGGCTCTCTGAAATTTAAAGGGCCAGTGCACCACTAATTGGTGCCTGGCCCAATCAGTGTTAATCACTCCCAAACACGTAAAAACCCACTTCCCCTTCCTGTCCTTGCCGGATCTTGTTGCCTTGTGCCAGTGAAAGCGTTCCCGTGTGTCCATTGCCTGTATATCCCGACTCTTGCCGTTGCCCTTGACTACGAACAGTTGCCGCCTGCCCTGACCTTCTGCTACGTCCGACCTTGCCTTTTGCCTAGTCCTTGTGTACCGCGCCTGATTCAGCAGTCAGTGAGGTTGAGTCGCTATTGGGTGGAATGACCTGGTGAAAACCAGTAACCCCTTAGATTCCGTTCCCCTGGTACGGCCCACGCCATCACCTCACTGACATAGAGGATCCACTACCTGTGTCGTCCCTGCATACCACTCCGGATCCTGACAGGAATTAAGTAATGTAATAGACAGACCCCTATTTTTAATATTCAGGGACTCTATAGTGACTGGTGCATAGCAAATGTGGTGCCAATATTTAAAAGGGATCAAAAGGTGACCCCAGGAATTATAGACCTTTTAGTTTAACTTTGGTTGTATGTAAATTGTTTGAGGGTTTTCTAAGAGATGATATTTTGGAGTATCATGATAAAAATAAATGTATGACTCCATATCAGGGATCGGTCCTGTCAAACTAACCTTGATACGGTTCCACATAAAAGGTTTGTGCATAAAATGAGAAGGATTGGGCTGGGGGAGAATGTGTGTAAGTGGGTAAGTAACTGGCTCAGTTATTAATGGTACTTATTCTGATTGGGTGACTGTTACTAGTGGGGTACCACAGGGGTCCGTCTTGGGTCCTGTCCTATTTAATATATTAATTTATGACCTTGTAGAGGGGTTGAATAGTAAAGATACTAAACTCTGTAAAGTGGTGAACACAGTAGAGGACAGTGCCCTGTTACAAATGGATCTTGATAGGTTGGAAGTTTGGGCTGGGAAGTGGCAGATGAGGTTCAACACTGATAAATGTAAGGTCATGCACTTGGGGAAGAAAAATCCAGGCTGGGATTATGTGTTTCAATTGGAGAACACTTGGGACAAATGACGTGGAAAAGGACTTGGGAGTCTTAGTTAAATTTAGCTGTAGTGACCAGGGTCGGGCAGCTGGTGCCAAGGCAAAAAAAATCATGAGGTGCATAAATTGGGGCATAGATGCCCACGACAAGGAAATAATTCTACCGCTGTACAAATCAGTACAGGCCACACATAGAATACTGTTACTATCAAATAGGATAAAATGTGATAAAAAATCAGCAGCAGTTAGAAAGAAAAGGACTCCAAACTAAAATATCAAGTATTGTCCAATAGGTACATAGAATGACACATAAATGTAAACATATGATACTCATTACGAGGTGGGTTTTAAAAAGAACCACAATACATATGTATAGGAATACACCTATAAATGTCTCAATAAACCCAGTACATTAATGTAAACAAAAGGGACATATACAAAAGCATAGCATGTAAAGTGTCATTTGCCTAGTGCTATTGGCAGTATAAATGCAGGGATACTAGGATGTTTACCATACAAGTCTGAGGGGAAGAAAAACGACCTCAATAAATGAGTTGGAGCATCGGTTGTCCCTGTGATAGAAATAATCATATAAGACTGTCCATGCATCTAGCCATTCAACACCCAGCTATACTTACATGAGTCAGGAGCCTACCCCTACCTCGTTTCGCTCACTCGCTTCCTCAGGGAGTCTCCCTGAGGAAGCAAGTGAGCGAAACGAGGTAGGGGTAGGACAAAAACACAAACAAAAGAGACCAAGAAACCACAACCACGAGATATCCCAGACGACACAGATAATTTCAGATGCGTTTACAGTAATTATCATGTCTGTGCTAAAATACTGAATACAGACCAACTACAATTACTTTCAAGATGCTTGAATTTGGTGCCAGAGAGATTTTTTGACGTATATAAGACTCTATGGCATGTAAATAAATGAATTCATTCCCTGACAGTGAGAGGATAGGATAAAGAAGATGAAACCATGGACACTACAACTATAGTACCGGACCTCAATAAAAGAGGAGAAACAATTATTCCCTTACATTTTGATTTACGTGATCAGATCACTTTAATGGAACTTGGTGAATTACAATATGACGACACTGAGGAAAATACAGTGTCATCAACCTCAACAAGACTCAGAATTAAGAATGAACATTTCGATCCCATACAGTCTAGGTCCCTTCACATGGATTCTTTTCAACATTTGGATTCTACTATAAGAGCCATTCCCATTGACCAGTGTCTGCGAATGAGGAGGATCTGCTCCAATGACGAGGCATTCAAATGTCAAAGTAACAGAATGATCCGTAGCAAGAGGTTGCAGCAAACACTCTATTAAAAAAGGCATATCATAGGGCCAAATACACTAGGTGAGATGATTTACTAACAAATAAAGGAAACAAAAGGGCAACAACAGATGATAAAACAAGATTCATTGCCACATTCAATTGTCAGTGGAGAGCAGTAAAAGATGCCATACCAAAACATTGGGGAGTTTTGTCAACAGATCCAATTTTAGCATCTTTAATAACAAAGAAATATCTCTATGACTGCCAGGAGAGGAAAGAACTTAAACTTAAGAACTTACTTGGACTCTCTAGTGCGTAACCACTATGTGGCAAAAGTAAAAAATCCTTTTGAGGCAACAAAACCTAGGAGTGACTGTCGTGCCTGTCAAAATATTTTTAGAGCAGATACATTTTGCACAGCAAAAGGAGATATCGAATATAATATTTGACAATACATTTCATGTAGCAGCACAAAGGTAATTTACTATGCCACTTGTATTGGCCCGAAAGTGTACATAGGGCTCACATAGAGAGAGCTGAGGATCCGCACTAGAGAGCATATGAGGGACATCACGGCAGCAAGAGATATATCAGACCTAACTTTGTTAAAAACACTCCCAGACATTTCAAATTAGCTCATAATTCTGATCTGAAATTTTTGCAGATCCGTGGTATTGAGAGAGTGCATTGTGGCATCAGGGGGAAATGTGAAGAGGATTCTAGCACAAAAAGAAACCCGGTGGATAGTCACTCTAGGTACGATGGCCCCTGTGGGCCCAAATGAGCAGCTGAGTTTTGCTCCATTTCTATAAATACTTACAATTTCCATCTGCTGTGATTTTTATTCATTTTAGTAGGAAATTTTGGGACTCCCTGAATATATTGTGGATTTTGGGGAGAACTTCAGAACGGAAAAATGTGAAGGCTGTGAATTTACAATTATGGGAATACTTAAAGGGGTACTCCGCCCCTAGACATCTTATCCCCTATCCAAAGGATAGGGGATAAGATGTCAGATCGCCGAGGTGCCGCTGCTGGGGACCCCCGGGATCCCCGCTGCGGCACTGCGCTATCATTACAGCACAGAGCAAGTTCACTCTGCACGTAATGAGGCGCAATACAGGGGCCGGAGCATCGTTACGTCACGGCTCCGCCCCTCGTAACGTCATGGCCCGCCCCTTTCAATACAAGTCTATGGGAGGGGGCGCGGTGGTCGTCACGCCCCCTGCCATAGACTTGCATTAAGGGGACGGGCCGTGATGTCAGGAGGGGCGAAACCATGATGTCACGCGGCTCCTTCCCTTGTATCGCCCGTCATTACGCATAGAGCGAACTCGCTCTGTGCTGTAATGATAGCGCAGTGCCGCAGCGGGGATCCCGGGGGTCCCCAGCAGCGGCACCGTGGCGATCTGACATCTTATCCCCTATCCTTTGGATAGGGGATAAGATGTCTAGGGGCGGAGTACCCCTTTAAAGCTGTTTTGCACATTTTTTGTATTGTGAGTGGTGGTGTGGGTGTGTGTGTGGGGGGTGGGGGTGGGGGGGGGGGAGCGAGTGCTGTTGCAGTGGTATTATTTGGAATTATACAGTCACAGAGTACTTTTTCAGCACTATAGCAGTTTTTATTGGTCACGTCATAATATTAGGCACTTTTGAGACCAATATTGGTGTCCTTCTACTTATACATAGAAACTTTACACATATAATTTTTTCATAGTTTGCGACCCTTTTGAATATGACAACAAATACTATTAGTAATATTATAGGCTTTAATTTATTAGGTAAAAAGATGCACAGGGAATATGAGTATGACCAATGCACTGGATCTCTATATAGAAATGTTTTGAAATTATTATATTATCTTATGGTGGATTTATTATATTAGACTATATGGGTACGGATTTGCAGTAAATAGGTTTAGAGACAAATGAGTGTACTGGTGAAATGGTAATATGAGATGATAATATTTGATTTATAGAATTTTGGATAAATTGTTTAAATAACAATAGGGTCTGTATGCACTTAATTTTTTTTTTCGAAGTCAAAGTTTATTCATAAATTTTTGTTTTAAAGTTTACATACAACAACAAGAATTCAAAATAAAATAAGATAAAGGAGTCAAAGACTCACAAGTTAAATTAGCAGTAAAAGTCAATTAAAGCAACCGATGTTATGGTGTGGTAGCATAATCTCAACAGAACCTCATTCCTAAGCCATAGACAGGAGACAATAGAAAATGACTAGGCGTAACCAGTTGAAGGAATAAGTATCCATGGAATATGGTACAATATTGCTATCCATACTGGAACAAGTGGCGAGGGCTCATCTAAGGAGGTGTCAAATAAGGTATAAAACGACTGATGACAAGAGCCTAGATAGGTATCAGGTATACAGGTGTACTACAATTGAAGACCAAGGGGTGAGGATACGGAAGGCATATGGAGGGAGAGAGAAAGGAAAAAGTGGAAAGAGAGAGGAGAGAGGTAAAATGATGGAGGGTAGAGGGGGACAAGGGAGAGTAGAGGAGTTGAGGATAGTAATGGTAGGATCACAGAGAAGTAGAAGAAAGTATCTGCGAGTAGGACGAATTCCGGACCTCCGCGACAAGCAGCTTCGTGCAATGAGCCAGAGCAACAGTAGCTGAAGAGATGCAGGAGGTTGATGTGAGAGGGGATATGAGTGGCCGAGTCTGGTTTGTAGGCGGAGTTGTAGTCAGGGTTCATTCGGAGAGATGTAAACTAGTGAAGTCCTTGGAGGTCAAGAAGGATTTCCATAGACGTCATGTGCTATTGTAGTGTGATATCTGATTGCAAGTGTCAGCCGTCAGTTCTTCCATCCTATCAATGTGGAACACTTCCTGAAACCAGGATGATTTTGTGGGGGGTACAGTTGATTTCCACAATCTTGGGATAACCGTTCTTGCTGCCATCAGGATGAAGGTGAGGAGTCGGAAAGTGACTGCCGGTGTGGAGGGGGGAAGGATGGACAAAAGAGTGATCTCTGGGGTAGGTGTGAGGCGGACTGAAATAATGTGTTTGTGACGTCAAGGACCTTCGTCCAGAAGTTGAGCAGGGGTGGGAAGGTCAACCATACATGCAATAGCTGAGTTGCATCCCCAGCAAGTTTCAGGGACTCCTGGGTAAAAGGTCGCTAGCATTGCAGGGACTCTGTACCACCTTGTCAGAATTTTATAGTCTCCTGAGCCTTGCAGGATTTGGACGATTTGTGGCATTTAACAAGCACTTTGGGCCAGTCTTCTTCCGGGATAGGGTGAGCTTAATCCTTCTCCCATCCAGATTTGAATGGAAGGGGTTGGTCAGTAGTCATAATCAGTAGAAGAGCATACAGAATACTAACATTATGTGTTCCAGGACCCAAGGTGACACACAGCTTCTCAAAGTGCGAAAGGGGGCGGTGGAGGTGCAGGGCATTTTTGTTTGCTTGGTAGAAGTGTCTCAATTGGGCATATTGAAATGACTGTGTGGGAGAGGGGGAGGGATCAGGGACAGAGTGGTTTGAGAGAAGTACAGTTGAAGAGATTATGAAATGTGACACCTTGTCCTTGCTGATAGGATAAAAAGCTGGAGAGTGATGAAGGAAAGAGAGGGTTGTCAAAGAGAGGTGTTAAGTGGCCACTTGGAGGGAAGAGGTCCAGATGACATCTCGGGGTTTAGTCGGGTCAGGGCTTTTTGCTTTCAGAGCCCGATGTGCCCTGTCCAATTCTTAAGGATAGTCAGGAGGCTTCTGAATGACTTCATTGAAAATTTTTGGCAAGATACCGGCAAGTTCCTGGGGAGGAACTGATTTGGGGAGACCTTTGAGTCTAATATTGTTCCGCCTATTTCTGTTATCCAATTCATCTAGCTGGTCCACCATTGCGGATTGATGGATAGAGATAGATTTTGTACTGTCATTGAGAGAGTGGAGTTGGGCAGTTGCAACACATCTTCCTTGACAGGCATAAGATCTTGTTTCCAGGCCATCCGGAGGTCTGAGGAAATAGTCTGTAGATCTGATTTAGTAGGTAGCAGAGCCAGTAGGGCTTGGAGTTCAGGAAAGCATTTTGTATTTGTAGCCGCCTCAGGTGTAGGCAAACTGGGATCCAGTGCTGGACAAGGCGTGTGGGTGGTCCGAAGTGCGAGGACGGTGCTGTGGTCTCCTGTTATCTGTTAGGGTATCATCAGAGGTAGAGTGATCCAATCTGGAGGGGTGTGAGGAAGCTAATTTACATTTTAAACAGGGTCTTCTTTGCAGGGGGCTCCCACCCCAGTAGTCAGGATGATCAGCGGAGTCTTGGTAGCAGAATTAAAGCCCATTGCAACTGACCAGTTGGTCACATCTTGGGCCGTGGGGCCTTGGACTGGAGCTAGAGAAGTAACATTAGAGGCATATATAGCTGTACACTGGTTTATGGATACAGGTAGAGAGGGGTAATGGTGGAGGGAGGAGGTCTCTCTAGGTCTCTTCTCAGAGAGCGGTGTTGCAGCTGCAGCCGCATAGGCAGTTGTGATTTTGGGCTGTATATGGAGTGACTGTGAGGAGAGAGGGACATGCAGAGTGACAGGTACAGTGGGCTTAGGTGGATGGCTCGAGGAGGAGTGGGGGTAGCCATAGAATCAGCAGCCCTCATCAAGTCCCAAGTATGAAGTGGTGGGTCTGCAGGCGGTGGAGGCGAGGTTAGGGGAGCAGAAGAGGAGGGCTACTCCAGGGTAGTCCCCTGAGCTGCAGAGGGGCCTCCCCACCCATGCTGAGATGGTAAAGGCAGGGAGGAGGCCGCACTCTGTGTCCTGGCACCGTACTTGTACACAGCTGTGGCGTGCTGTGAGGTGATCACTGAGACAGGCAAGCTGTGGGTTCCTCTGCGGGAGGAGATTGGAGGCAGCAGGCAGGCGAGTCTGGTCTTTAACAGGAGAATGCGCCGACGGCTGAGCTGCCTCCATTGCGAGCAGTGGCTGTGAAGAGAGCCGGAAGAGAGGTGGAGTGCACAGGGTCTAATGGCAGCCGTGCGCTCGAGGGCCACGCTGCGGATATCAGGTCTCATGGGGCTTTGAAGCAAGCCGTGATACCTCCTGGCAAATCTTCAGGAGCAGGGATAGCTGACTTGCGGGCTTTGTTGCTTCAGTAACTGAAGATGCCTCAGTAGCTGCCGGCCCTGCAGGAGCTCCTTCGATGTTCTGCTAATTCCCAGCGAGCCAAGCCACGCCCCCACACTTCATTTCATATTGTTACACCATCACTTTATATATTTTGTCATGCATTTTTTACAATGTTGATAATTTGGGCACTTGCACTTTGTAAGGCATGTCCCCAGAGGTAATATGATATCTTATAGAAGTCATCACTCACTCTTGCGCTGCCTGTCAATGTGCGCACGCTCGCACAGTGGAAGCGTGATGCATTCGGATATCTAAAAACTGTATGCGCGTGTCCAGCCAGGAGAGGGCTTGGACATGCGCGGTGATGCTGATAACCACTGCGTGATTTTTTTGCGTCCTGCAGCGTGTGCACCAAGTCAGGTGTCAAGCAAGCACACGGAAGTGAAGTTAGCGTTCCGGAAGTAGTGGTTAGAGCTGCACAATATAAAAGAGAAAAGGGATAACAGACATACTGTAGCCCCTGAAGAAGGAGCAAAAACAGCGGCTGTTGGGGTAGTGGAGCGGTGAGGCATCAGCATAATGGGTGAGAGCAATTTGGCACTTTATGCACTTATGCACTTATGGGATATGTAGTATGAAACTGGTTCAGTGAGCCTGCCCAAACTTTAATAGCAGTGTTTTCCATTATATTGGTAGCAAAAAAGTGTGGGAAATTCATGCATGAATAACACTAGAGATGAGCGAATTGAAGCTGACGAACCCGAATTCGTTACGAATTTCAGGAAATATTCGATTTGCAACAAATGCAAATATCACTGCAATTCTATTGCGCAAATCGCTTAATTAAACTCCATTTATTGCGGGGCTCCAGGGCATCTAAAATGTCAGATCCACATGTCAGTACATGGGGCAAGGAAAGATGGGAAGGCAAGGTGGGAAGGGAAGTAGGCGGGATGACCCTGAATCACATGCAGGATACAGCCTATCAGCAGCCAGTCACCCCTGTGATGTCACAGCCCTATATATTCGACAGCCATTTTGTGGCTTGTCATATCATTCATTACACTGTGTTACATACTGCGCTCCGGCGGTTAGCACCGGCCGTGAACGCAGGATTCCCGTGTCCCCGCTCCCTGGCCGTGAGCGCAGTAGCCCCGTGTCCCCGCTCACTGGAGGGGCCGGGATTCGCATTGCGGGAAGCACCCGCATGCGAATCCCGGCCTGTCACTTACCCACGTCCACTCCTGCTGCTGCTGCTCTGTCTCAGCCTCAGCGTGCGCACGCTGGTGCTTTGAAATTTAAAGGGCCAGTGCGCCCATAATTAGTAGTGCACCTGAACACTATATTATAAATCCCTGCACCTCCCACACATCCCTGCCTTGACCTTCTGCTACTTTGACTACGTCTCTTTCTCATCCTCCTGTACCTCGCCTTGCCCAGTACCTGTGTGGTCGAGCCGTATCGGGGGTAGCGACCTGGGTGCCCCTGCCACAGCAAATCCATCCTGCCTTGCGGTGGGCTCTGGTGAAGACCAGCGGCACCTTAGATTCCGCTCCTCGATACGGTCTGAGGATCCACTATCTGCTCCGTGACATCCGCATCCAGGTACGTGACAGCAAGATCCGGCCATGGATCCAACTGGGGTTCCTCTGCCTGACAACTCGGATCTTGCATCTATCGTGGCGCTTCAGTCCCAGCAGTTGACCCAGCAGGCACAGCAGCATAACCAGCTATCCGTCATGATGCAGCAGTTGTTAACTGCTCAGCAGCAACCGCCACTGCCACAGCCTCCTGCTCCAGTACAACCTCCCGCTGCTGCAGTCTCCTGCGGAACCAGATTCCGCTTGTCTCTTTCTGAAAAATATGAGGTGGATCCCAAGTCCTGTCGAGGTTTCGTGACACAGTGCGGACCAGTTCTCCACAAAACGTACAAAGGTAGCCTTCGTCATCAGTCTCCTCTCTGGAAAGGCCTTGGCCTGGGCAACTCTGCTATGGGATCACAGTGATGTCATCACTTCAAATCTCCAGGCATTCCTGACGGAATTTTGTACAGTCTTCAAGGAACCTGCCTGTGCTTCCTCTGCTGAGACGGCTCTGCTAAGTCTCTCCCAGGGCAACTCCACTGTTGGCGAGTATGCCATCCGGTTCCGATCCTTGGCGTGGGAGTTGTCCTGGAATAACGAAGCCCTCTGCGCTTCTTTTAAAAGAGGGTTATCGAGTCAAATTAAAGATGTCCTCGCTGCCCGGGAATTGCCAGCCTCCCTGAATGAACTGATTCAATTGGCATCCCGGATCGATATCCGCTTCTCCGAGCGACATGAGGAACTTAGACAAGAAAGGGAATCTGCACGTCCTCGGCACTTCCCTCGTCTGGCGCCTGTCTTCCACCAACCTCCGCAACCTACTTTGTTGCCTCCCGCTGCGGAGGCAATGCAATTGGGTTGGACTCGCCTGACCCTGCAGGAAAGGATATGCAGACGAACCGAAAACCTTTGTCTATACTGCGCCAGTGCAGACCACTTCCATAAAGATTGTCCTCTATGCCCTCAGCCTCGCATCTAGGCTACGTAGGAGAGGCCTCTCTAGGTGTGATTCCTTCCTCTCCACGCTTAAATTTGACGGCCCAGCTTCTTCTTCCCTCCAAAGATACCCTCTCAGTTCTGGCCTTCTTAGACTCTGGCTCTGCGGGAAACTTTATTGTTGCTTCCTTAGTGCATAAGTATCGTCTGCCGGTCTTCAGCCTCCAGAAGCCCCTGTACATCTCTTCGGTCAACTGAGAAAAACTGGACTGTACCGTGCTTTACCGCACTGAACCCCTGTTGATGCAGGTCGGATACCTGCATAAATAGAATTTGTCTTTCTACGTTCTTCCACACTGTACTTCACCTCTCTTGCTTGGCCTACCTTGGTTTCAGCTCCATGCTCCACAGCTGAACTGGAAAACTGGAGAAGTCCTTCGCTGGGGTCCGTACTGCAACAACCACTGTATACACATACGTGTGAACAAATTGGAATCCTCATCTAGTCCTCAACCTGGATTACCTCCTTTCCTCCAAGACTATGCTGATGTCTTTTGCGAAAAGCAAGCTGAAGTTTTGCCTCCACATCGTCCATACGATTGTCATATTGACTGGCTGACAGGTACCACACCTTCCAGAGGCTGTATCTACCCTTTGTCTGTTCCAGAAACCCAGGCCATGTCAACCTATATGCAGGAGAACCTACAGAAAGGGTTTATCAGGAAATCCTCTTCTCCTGCCAGAGCTGGTATCTTCTTTGCGGAAAAGAAAGATGGGTCCTTGCATCGATCACTGGGGACTGAATAAAATTACTGTTAAAAACCATTATCCCCTTCCTTTAATCTCAGAGTTGTTTGATTGCCTGCAAGGTGCCAAGATCTTCTCCAAATTGGATCTTAGAGGTGCCTACAACTTGATTTGTATTAGGGAAGGGGACGAGTGGAAGACTGCATTTAATACTCGAGACGGACATTTTGAGTATCTTGTTATGCCTTTTGGACTTTGCAATGCTCCTGCAGTCTTCCAGGACTTTGTCAATGACATATTTCAGGATCTGCTCTACTCCTGTGTCGTTGTCTTTTTAGATGACATCCTCATCTATTCTCCAAATCTCGACACTCACCGTTTCCACCTCCGTCAAGTATTACAGCATCTTCGTGACAACCAACTCTACGCAAAACTTGAAAAGAGTTCTTTTGTCAAGACCAGCCTTCCATTTCTAGGATATATTGTTACCAGTCAAGGGCTTCAAATGGATCCTAACAAGTTATCCGCAGTACTAGAGTGGCCTCAGCCTACAGGACTGAAAGCAATGCAACGCTTCCTTGGCTTTGCCAATTATTATCGCCAGTTTATTCCCCACTATTCCTCCTAGGTCGCCCCCATTGTATCCCTAACATAAAAAAAACTGCCAATCCTAAGATCTGGACTCTAGAGGCCGAAGAGGCCTTCAAAGAGTTAAAGTCTGCCTTCGCTTCTGCTCCGGTGTTGTCAAGACCTGATCCGGACAAGCCATTCTTTTTGGAGGTGGATGCGTCTTCAGTCGGTGCAGGAGCAGTTCTGACACGAAGATCTTACAAAGGTAAGATTGTGACCTGCGGATTCTTCTCAAAGACCTTTTCTCCAGCAGAAAATAATTATACTAAAGGAGACCGTGAGCTCCTGGCTATTAAGTTGGCCTTGGAGGAATTATGGGATGCACAGAGGGCTGTGTGTCATCTCTTAGAGGGCTCTGTGCATCCCATAATCATCTATACAGATCACAAGAATTTGCTTTATCTCCAGTCCGCCCATCGCCTCAACCCACGTCAGGCTCGCTGGTCCTTGTTCTTCTCCAGGTTTAACTTCCTCATTCATTTTCGTCCTGCAGAAAATAATCTTCGGTCTGATGCCTTATCTAGATCTACTGAGGTACAAGATCAGGGATCTCATCTGCAACACATTGTCTTTCCTGATCATCTTATTTCCATAGCACCAGCAGGTCTTCAGAATTTGCCCCCGGGAAGACTTTTGTTTCACCTTGTTTGAGACTCCGAATCCTGAAGTGGGGTCATTCATCTCTGTTGGCAGGTCATGCCGGGATCCGAAAAGCCATGCAAATAATTTCCCGACATTATTGGTGGCCCACTCTGAAACAGGATGTCATAGATTTTGTCCGCTCCTGCTCTGTTTGTGCCCGGGACAAAACTCCTCGCACCAAGCGTGCCGGTCTACTACATCCATTGCCCATTCCTGAACAGCCCTGGTCCAACATTGCAATGGACTTTATTATGGATCTCCCTTCTTCCTGCGGCAATACTGTCATCTGGGTCGTGGTGGACCGATTTTCTAAGATGGCACATTTTGCACCGTTGCCTGGGTTACCATCCGCACCTCAACTTGCCAAACAATTCCTTAATCATATTTTCCGCCTCCATGGATTGCCCACGCATAAAGTCTCTGACCGGGGAGTCCAGTTCATCTCAAAATTCTGGAGGGCACTCTGCTCATGTCTCAAAGTTAAGTTGGATTTATCCTCTGCCTATCACCCCCAGTCTAATGGACAAGTTGACCGGCTGTGAGCGCAGTAGCCCCGTGTCCCCGCTCACTGGAGAGGCTGGGACGCGCCCACATGCGAATCCCGGCCCGTCACCCACGTTCACTCCTGCTGCTGCTGCTCCATCTCAGCCTTGGCGCGCGCGCCCCCGTCCCTTAGGGTGCACGCGTGCTTTGAAATTTAAAGGGACAGTGCTCCCATAATAAGTAGTGCACCTGAACACTATATTATAAATCCCTGCACCTCCCACACATCCCTGCTGGATCTTCAGTGCTCATTGCCTAAGTGAAAGCGTACCCTATTGCCTGTTTGCCATACCCGTGTACCCAGACCTTTCCCGCTACATTTTTGACTATGAACCTTTGCTGCCTGCCTTGACCTTCTGCTACTTTGACTATGCCTCTGTCTCATCCTCCTGTACCTCGCTTTGCCCAGTACCTGTGTGGTTGAGCCATATCGGGGGTGACAACCTGGGTGCCGCCTGCCGCAGCAAATCCATCCTGCCTTGCGGCTCTGATGAAGACCAGCGGCACCTTAGATTCCGCTCCTCGATGCGGTCCGAGTCATCTGTCACACAGGTAGTGGATCCACTACCTGCTCCGTGACATCCGCATCCATGTACGTGACACACTGCATACAGATAGGAAGGACATCGCTGTGTATGTTACACAGAAAAGTTCATTCAAGCAGCATTTAACATCTTCCTAGTCACATTAGCGTTCTGGTGGACAGAGAGCAGTGTTTTTCACTGAAAAGGATTTTTACTGCAGCTGCAGGCATTAACCTCCCAGTCACTTTCTTTGGCATAGTATTACAGAGAGGGGAAGAGAGCTGTGTGTTGCCTCATACATTTCAACAAGCTGTCTCAACTTCATAAACCTTAGCAGAGGAGGCAGGAATACTTTTTACCCACAATTCAGTGTCTTTGTTCCACAAAAAATCATTGGCTCGTTATACTAGTCTGTGGACAGTATAATACACAACAGTCCATTCCTAATTATCTTTGACAGAGTGCAATTTTGTGTTTAGTACACAGCTTTTTTGGGGGGCTGTAGCACTGTTGTGTAGTGCTGGTGTTTTACAAAAATATGTTGTTTTTAAGGGTACTGTAGCACATTTTTCAGCCCTCATAAGTGCATAACGCATACGTACATCTACGTATTGTACTATTTTGTACCTGTTAATCTTTCAAGGGCCTACATACTATGAAAGGACAGACAAAAGTAAACACCAGCTGGTATTTTACAAAAATACTGAGTTTATAGGCGTACTGTAGCACATTTTTCTGCCCTCATCAGTGCATATCGCATACATACATCTAAGTAGTGTACAATTTTTACCTGTTAATATGTCAAGGGCCTATATACCGTGAAAGTACTGGCAAAAGTAGTCACCGGCTGGTGTTGTACTCAGATACTTTTTTAAGTGTACTGTAGAGAATTTTTCTGCCTTCATCAGTACATACCACATACCTACATTGAAGTAATGTACTATTTTGTACCTGTTAGTCTGTCAAGGGCCTAGACACTGTGAAAGGACAGCCAAAAGTGCACACCTGCTACAGTTCTAGACAAATACTGTTTTAAGCGTAGTGAAGCGTATTGTACCTTCCTCATATACGCAATAAGTATATCAGGCAGGGAAGAGCCAGGACATGCACAGAGGAGTGGCAGAGGCCTAAATAGTTCAGGCAGAGGTCGCATCAGACTAGGGGTGAGGGGCAGCAGGAGTCGCAGCGAGAGGACTGAGCTCCCATTATCAGCTAGTGGTCGAATCTCAAGCAGCAACCCATCTGCCGTCGTCGATTGGTTAACACGTTCATCCACTTCATCACAAGTGACATCCGACACCCCAAGTCAACAGTCAGTGGGTTCCTCAGACACAACCATCAGTTGGCATGGCACGGAAGCAGTCCCTGTCCTCCCATTGCCTCTTTCCTATGCCTATATCTTATGCTATGGGTTCAGCTCCACTATTCACTGAGGACGATCTAATAGAGGACAGTCAGCAGCTACAGCCCAGCCAAGAAGTGGGGGAGATATCCGCCACTTCCTCTGCTAGGCTGGAAAGTAGTGATGAGGAGAGTGACGTGGGAGGCAGTGCTGCCAAGGTTCAGGGTCCTGAAGCAAACACTGTTGAGGAACCTGAGGAGGACATCAGTGACGTGCAGACACTTGTTGATGATGATTATGAAGCCGATCGCAATTGGGTGCTGTGTGCAGAAGGGGCTTTTATCATCATCAGGAGAAGAGAACTGCAGGTTGCCCAGGAGGCAGCAGCTGAGCCAGCAAGGCGGTAGCATGGTTAGCAGTCAGTATGGTGGCAGAAGTGGAAATTCTGGAGCCAAACGTGCCCGGGGGAGACCACCTGCTTTGCGGCAGCCTACCTTCCCGGGAGGTAGTGGAACAGTGGCATTATCAGTCAATTAGTGCGGAATGTTGATGGGAAAATCGGCTACTCGGCGGTGTGGCAGTTTTTCATGAAGCATCCGGAGGAGGTTCACATAGCCACATGCAAGATGTGTTGGCAGAAGGTGAAGTGTGGCCATGGTCCCAATGTTGGCACCACAGCCCTGCATCAACATATACTTCGCCACAGTAAAACGGCCTGGGAGAACCATGGCTCCCATGTAGTGGTCCAGCCTGCTGCATCACCATTGGCACACCGCTCCCTCTTTCAGCCAGCCAAGGCTCCACCACCACAGCCCAAGGGAGTTGTGTGTCATACCCTACTTCTGTCGCTCCAGATCCTCCTGCCCCTCCAACTTTAAGTCAGCCATTCCGCCAACAATCCATCGGCGAAGCCATGTCCAAGATACAAAAGTATGCGCCCACTCATCCAATGGCACAGAAGCTGAATGTGCTCCTGTCTAAGTTGCTGGTGCTGCAGTCCCACCCTTTTCAAGTGGTGGACTCTGCTACTTCCAGAGAACTGATGGCAGTACCAGCCCTGCACAATTTTGTGGAAGAGAATGTGGGGCAGTCCTTGAGCCTATCGGTGTATACCAAAGTGCACGGCAGCGCCGACCTCTGGAGCTGTAACTACGGTCAGGGACAATACATGTCCTTTTTGGCTCACTAGGTGAAAGTGGTTCCTGCACAGCCACAACCCCAACTTGGACAGGTCACGCCACTTCCTCCTCCACGCTCTCAGCCCATTGGTCCTGTAACAGTGTGCGACTCTGCCTCCTCATCCTCCACCGTGTCCTCAGCCTCCACTGCCCAGACAAGTCTCAGTGGCCCTTCAGCATACCATGTATGCAGGTCACGGCGGTGTCACACTGTTCCTCACATGGTTAGCCTTCACGAAAAGAGTCACACAGGGGAAGAACTGCTAAAAGTCATTCGTAAAGAAATTGGAGCATGACTTACTCCCCCAAAACTGGAAATGGGAACCATGGTGACTGACAAGGGGAAGAACATCTTGCATGCGCTGCAACTGGGAAGGCTGAGCCATGCGCCTTGCATGGCACACGTGTTCAATCTGGTTATGAAGCAGTTCCTGAAGTGTTCCCCCCATTTGCAAGACATCCTATCAATAGGAAAGAAACTTTGCATGCACTTCAGCCACTCGTACACCGCAAAGCACACCCTCCTTGAACTGCAGCGTCAGAACAGTATCCCACAACATAGTCCGATTTGTGATGTTGCAACACGTTGGAATCCCACCCTCCATATGTTGGACAGACTATACGAACAGAGAAAAGCCATCACCGATTTCTTGATGATCAAAGCGGATAGGGGTACTCCCCTGTGTAACTTCAATGTCAACCAGTGGCAGCTCATACCTGACACCTGCCATTTGCTCAGGCCCTTTGAGGGAGCCACATTATTTGTAAGTCACCAGGATTACGGTATGAACAACGTGATTCCACTGCTTCATTTCTTACAACAAGTGTTGGAAACGATGGCTGGTCAGGGCACTGGAGATGTGGCGCCCACATCTCACGGCCACATGAGCCCTGTGGGTGCTGAATTGGAGGAGGAGGAGGAGGGGGATGGGCACAGTGGAGCACAGTTTAGGTTTAGACAAATTGGTGTTTTTTCTAGTCATCTGACAGGAGAGGAGGAGCAGGAGCAGCCAGTGGAGCTAGTGGGTTATGAGGAAGGCTAGGCAGAGGACCCAGACACACCATGGCAGTATGCAATGGAGATGGAGGCAGGGAGTCCCTCAGAGTCACTTGCACAAATAGCACTATGCATGCTCACTTGCTTGCGTAGTGACAGCCGATTGTCACCATTCGACAGCGGGATGACTTCTAGATTGGACCCTCACTACTGCCACAAAATAGGGGCCTTTTTTACACCCACTGAGAGGGAGGACAAAATTAAATACTACGGAGGCATCCTATGTAGTCAGTTGGCCGATGCCTATTGGCGCCATCGTCCATAATCTCGCAGGTCTGAATCGGGGGGCCCCCTGCGCTTACCTTCCACTGCCATGGCTGCTGAGGAAGGGTGGGGTGGCAGGAGCAGTACCAGCTCCATCAGCAGCAGCCTGAGTCTACAGTAGCTGATGAGAAGCTTTCTTCACCCGCATAGTGAAGCAACTCATCAGCAGCAGGTAGACCTGGAGCAGGACCTGAACCAGCAGGTGGTGGCATATCTTGACATGCCCATGCCAACACACCTTGAAGATCCGCTGGACTTCTGGGCAGCCAAACTTGATTTGTGGCCGCAACTAGCAGAGTTTTCCCTGGAAAAGCTGTCCTGCCCAGCCAGTAGTGTGCCATCAGAGCGGGTGTTTAGTGCACACTACACACATATTTACCCCATGGAGAAATTGTTTGCCCACGAAAAATGTGGAGAGACTGATCGTTGTTAATATGAATCAGGCATGGATCAGCCAGGATTTCCAACCACCAATGCCTGATGCATGAGAGTAGATTGACCATGGTGCCACACCAACACTTCACAAATATGGATAGTGCCAAACAGATTTAAGGCGCTGCTCCCCAGTTACAAACATTCCTACACATCAGACCTTTTTTCACCCACCATCGTCACCGGGTATTGGTATTGCCACCAAACGCACCACTCTGTCACCGGGTCACTTTCAGGACTCCTGATGCTGCTGCCACCTCCAGCCAGTCTCATTCAGCCAGTATATGGTCTCTTCTCATGCTTCAGCCAACTCCAGGCTGTGTCATTCAGCAACTACATGGTTTAGTGATGCTTCTGGGCCTAGGACCTTACCGTTATATGTTTATGGTAGCACTAGGTACCATACATCTTCAATGGAAATTTCAAAATTCATCTTTTATTCTTAGAGACTATTGTCTCCTCAACTGCTGCCAACTCCAAGCTGTGCCATTCAGACACTATATGGTCTCCCCATGCTGCCACAAACTCCAGGCAGTCATTCAGCCACTATATGGTCTCCTCATACTGATGCCACCTCCAAGCTGTCTCATTCAGCCACTATATGGTCTCTTCTCATGTTTCAGCCAACTCCAGGCTGTGCCATTCAGTCATCATATGGCCTCCTTCTACTGATGCCACCTCCTGGCTCTGTCATTGTGCTGCCATGTGACAGGTGACTCCTTGTTAGATTTGGTCCTTTGTCCCCACACGCCGGGGCCTGGAACACTAAAACTTGTAAGTTAAAAGTTCAATTTCAAGACCCTCAATTTCAATTTAAAAATCTTACATTTCTATTTAAAATTCTTGAATTTCAATGGTCTCCTCATGCTTCTGCCAACTCCAGGCTGTGCCATTCAGTCACTATATGGTCTCCTCATGCTTCAGCCAACTCCAGGCGGTGCCATTCAGTTACTATATGGTCTCCTCCTACTGATGCCACCTCCAGGCTCTGTTATTGTGCTGCCATGTGACATATGACTCCTTGTTAGATTTGGTCCTTTGTACCCACATGCCGGGGCCCGGGACACAAAAACTTAGGAGTTAAAAGTTCATTTTCAAAACCCTCAATTTCAATTTAAACATCTTAAATTTAAAAATAATAAATTCCAATGGTCTCCTCATGCTTCAGCCAACTCCAGGCTGTGTCATTCAGGCAATATATGGTTTACTGATGCTGCTGAGCCTGGGTCTGGGAACCTTTTTTTTTGTTATGGTAGCACTAGCTACCCAAAATCTTCAGTTTAAATTTCAGAATTCATCTTTTAATCTTAGGGATTGTGAAGCCCTAGTGTCTACGCATGCTGCTGCCAACTCCTGGCTGTGACATTCAGACACTATATGGTCTCCTCATTCTTCATCCAACTACAGGCTGTGTCATTCAGCCACTATATGGTCTCCTCCTACTGATGCGACCTCCAGGCTCTGTCATTATTCTGCAATGTGACATGTGACTCCTTGTTAGATTTGGTCCTTTGTACCCACACGCCGGGGCCCGGGATACTAAAACTTGTAAGTTAAAAGTTCAATTTCAAGAACCTCAATTTCAATGTAAAATTCTTAAATTTCCATTGTCTCCTCATGCTTCTGCCAACTCCAGGCTGTGCCATTCAGACACTGTATGGTATCCTCATGCGTCAGCCACCTCCAGGTTGTGCCATTCAACCACTATATCGTCTCCTCATGCTTCAGCCAACTCCAGGCTGTGCCATTCAGCCACTATATGGTCTCCTCCTACTGATGCGACCTCCAGGCTCTGTCATTATTCTGCCATGTGACATGTGACCCCTTGTTAGATTTGGTCCTTTGTACTCACACGCCGGGGCCCGGGACACTAAAACTTGTAAGTTAAAAGTTCAATTTCAAGACCCTCAATTTCAATTTAAAAATCTTACATTTCTATAGGAATTGTGAAGCCCTAGTGTCTACGCATGCCAACTCCTGGCTGTGACATTCAGACACTATATGGTCTCCTCATTCTTCAGCCAACTACAGGCTGTGTCATTCAGCCAATATATGGTTTACCGAGGCTGCTGAGCCTGGGTCTGGGAATAAAAATGTTGTTATGGTAGCACTAGCTACCCAAAATCTTCAGTTTAAATTTCCAAATCTGTCTTTTTTTCTTAGGGATTGTGAAGCCCTGGTGTCTACTCATACTTCTGCCAACTCCAGGCTGTGCCATTCAGACATTATATGGTCTCACCTTGCTTCAGCCAACTCCAGGCTGTGTCATTCAGGCAATATATGGTTTACTAATGCTACTGGGCCTGGGTCTGGGAATAAAAAAATTGTTATGGTAGTACTAGAAACCCCAAATCTTCAGTTTAAATTTCAGAATTCTTCTTTTAATCTTAGGGATTGTAAAGCCCTAGTGTCTACTCATGCTGCTGCCAATTCCAGGCTGTGCCATTCAGACACTATATTGTCTCCTCATGCTTCAGCCAACTCCAGGCTGTGTCATTCAGCCAATACATGGTTTAATGATACTGCTGGGCCTGGACCTAAAAAATGTTTATGGTAGCACTAGCTACCATAAATCTTCAATTTATATTTCAAATTTCATCTTTTAATCTTAGGGATTGTGCAACCCTAGTGTCTACTCATGCTGCTGCCAGCTCCACGCTGTGTCATTCAGCCACTATATGGTCTTCTCATGCTGCCAACACCTCCACACTGTGTCATTTAGCCACTATATGGTCTGCTCATGCTGCCAAAACCTCCACACTGTGTCATTCAGCCACTATAGGGTTTCCTCATGCTGCCAACAACTCCATGCTGTGTCATTCCGCCACTATATGTCTCTTCATGCTTCAGCCTCATCGGAGCTGTGTTATTCAGCAACTATATGGTCTTCTCATGCTGCCAACACCTCCACGCTTTGTCATTCAGCCACTATGTGGTCTCCTCATGCTGCCAACACCTCCACGCTGTGTCATTCAGCCACTATATGGCTTCCTCATACTGATGCCACCTCCAGGTTCTGTCATTGTGCCGCTCTGCGGCAGTGATTCTATAAGCGGTGCCTGTAATCTGCATGTCATACTGAATAACAGTATTATTTCACTACCCCAGCACATTCCCTATGCGTGTTAGAACACAACAAAGTGTTCTACACCCCTATTGTGGCTCTCTGTGGGACAGAATTAGCCATTTTTGACATAGATTCATCGCAAATAAATACTGATCTATCAGAATTTTTTTGAAAAATTTGGCGAATAGGCCGAATCAAATTTTTCAAAAGTTCGCTCATCTCTAAATATTACAGTTGTGCATAAGATATCATATTCCTCTGGGTATTTTGCAATAAATAAATATATGGAAAAGTGTTCTTTGATATATTACTGCTGAGCCCTAAGCTCCAATTGTGTACATTGGTAAACCCTGTCTGTAAAGTCTCATTTGGATTTAATGTTATGTGATAATAAAATTGGATTTTATATCTGACTCAATTAAGTGTAAGCTCTACATTTCTTTGGTGTACATTTCTTTTCAACATGTAGTTGAGAGGGAACTCTTTGAGCTTGAGAGAGTTTCTGCTGCGGGTAGTTTTCCATCCAACATGACGATCAGAGACCACAAAGCATTAAAGAAACTACAAGATTTCTCTGACATTATAATCAGATCATCGGACAAAGGTGGCTCAGTCAGCGTATTGGACCGTGAACTATACCGCAAGCTAGTTTGGGACATGCTCATTGACAGTACTACATATTGGAAACTCAATTCTGTCCCCAGTACCTATATACAAAACAAATTAAAAAACATTTTGAATGAGGGTCGAACATACTAGATGTCACATTATATTTTCTTACAGAGAATTACTTTTCGTTTGCTGGATGTTTCCTCCTTAAGGTCAGGGGTTGTTCGATGTGGGCCAAATTCTCGCCCTCATTGGCTAACCTCTATATGGCCTTGTGGGAGGAGGGATCCATCCATACTACAGCCTACAGCCACACTACAGCCAACCCCTTTCTCCACCACATTGCATGGTATAGACGATATATTGATGATATCCTCGCGGTGTGGCGGGGACCTTGTGACCATCAATCCATCTTTTTTTCCCAAATGAAATTACATTTTTGGATGTCTGTTTTCTTCCTTATCTTTCCTCTGGCACTATTCACACTAAGTTATATAGGAAACCTTGCTCTGGCAATTCCCTATTGCATGCAAAGAGGGGACATGAGAAGCATACAATACGCAATATGCCAATTTGTCAAAGCTAGCAGATCATGTTCCAAGGATTATTTCTTTAAACAGGAATGTGAAGTTATTAGATCACATCTTCTTAGTAGAGGGTATGCACCTGGTCTTATTGACTGTGCCGAGAGCAATTTGAATAGTAAAAGCTGACTTTTTGTACAATGGGAGGAAGTTACATACAGATAATAATAATAATAATTTTATTTATATAGCGCCTAGATAAGAACATGTCAAAATCTCCAGTAGTTTTTTCCACTGTTTTCTCACAACAATATGAACAAGTTAAACACATTGTGAAAAAGAATCAAAACTACATTCGTAGCAGAATTTTGTCTGAAGGGTGATAAATGTAGCACGGAAAAATGCCACCATAGGCAATCATTTCTCACCCAGTTTTTTTCACGCACAATCACTCTCCAAAAAAAAGCAACTTGGTTACCATACAAAGGGAGTCTGTCCTACGGCAAGAGT
Source organism: Hyla sarda (assembly GCF_029499605.1). Taxonomy (NCBI): domain Eukaryota; kingdom Metazoa; phylum Chordata; class Amphibia; order Anura; family Hylidae; genus Hyla; species Hyla sarda. The sequence continues at coordinate 356,928,448 of NC_079190.1, read as the reverse complement.
AGATGTCCCTCTTGTAACTACATTCAAAAACCCAAGAAGTAGAATCCTTTACTAATCAACAGAAATTTCCCACTTCTAATTACTTGTACTGCAAAACGGGCCACGAGTGCCATGAGTGTAAGATCCAGTATGTTGGATCAACTACACACAAGCTTAATACCCATACAGAGCATTTGGTTGGCGCATGGGTCTTAGACAGTGCGCTCTTAGGGGCATCCAAACATTTTAGAGTTATGCATGTTTGCGATACAGCTTCTTTTTGCGTAGTCCCCATAGAACAAATTCCACACCCCCCAAAAGGTGGGGAATGGAGGAAGAAACTCATGGCGTGTGAAGCATATTGGATTATTAAATTGGGCGCACAATCTCCTGCAGGTCTCAACAACAACTGAGTTATCATGCTATACTATTAGCAAAACATCAGATGTATTTTTGCCATGCACAGTTTCACATCTACCACAGCATTATACTTACCATATGATTGTTTATACATCTATGTTTTCCTCATATTACTTTGTGCATTTATACTGTCTATGGGCATATATGTGCTCATTATCTGTGATGCACATTCATATATGTTGATATTATTTCTTATACACATGTATATGTTCAGTGGGTATACATATGCCTATCATTAGTGAAATTCAACCACATATAGGGTTAATTTCCCTCTGTTCAGAGGTATGAAGCACCTGCTGTTTAATTTCCTTAATGGAGGGGAGTGACTTGTACATTTCTTGTCTATTTATTCATTACAGTTTTGTATGCCTTGATAAAGGGTCCTCTCGAAACACGTCAGTGTTTTTATGCTATTTTGTCTCTTTTACCTTCTTTTGTAATGGTTTTATGCAGATGGAAATAAAGCTTTCAATTTTTTATATACCCTTACTGGAGCCTGGAGTGCTGGTTTTCTCCCATAGGGAGCTGCTTCTCTCAGTCTACACAGTGACTGTGGCTGTCACGCCCCATGCACTTGGCTAATTCGAGACGATTGGACTTGCTGCTGGAAGGGTGAACGGATTTTTTCCTTTCTCTCTTTGTATATTCACTGGATTTTCGGGGAATTTAATAGTAAATAGGTCAAGTTATAAGAACATGCTCTTTTTCCATCTGACCATGCCCATTTTCCATCCGACCACATCCCTTTTTAGATTTGTACGGTATGTAGATATATTTTGGCACAAATAATCTGGTGCAGACACAATTTGTGGTGCACTGCGCCAAGTTGTGGTACTACACCACATGTTTGTACACAACCTGACAAAAGCAGGTCGAGTTTACAATAGTAAATCAGAGCCATTAGGTTTGACTCCAAATGATAATATTTAACATTATCATTATACCATAAGATCATTCATTTTTTTTAAACAATAATTAGTTGATTCATCCAAGCTAGGGGAGATTAAAAATGTAGAGCTACCAAACGTAGTCTATCAGTAGGATGGTGCACCTCTAGAGTTCCATTTGGATATCCACTGACACCTGAACTGGACTACCGCCTAGACATCTGTTGTGTCACCATTGGAAATTTCTTTGAACATTTGAACACTTTGCTATATGTGTTAATACATAATACATGGTATGTGTGCCTATTCATGTTAATACATTTGTACTATGTTCTCTTGTTCTCCTGAGGCTATAATTTTTCACCATCTTTTTTCAATTACTTTGTATTCAAAAATGTCTATAAACAGTCAGTAATGGTCACTGCAGTTTCACCTGAACCCATTATCTAAGAGCTCTTATATCTTATTGTAGCAAATATGTAATCAAAGGGGTATTCCAGGCCAAAACTTTTTTTTATATATATCAACTGGCTCCGGAAAGTTAAACAGATTTGTAAAATTCCATTAAAAAATCTTAATCCTTCCAATAGTTATTAGCTTCTGAAGTTGAGTTGTTGTTTTCTCTCTAACTGCTCTCTGATGACTCATGTTCCAGGAGCAGTGCAGTTTCTATGGGGATATTCTCCCATCATGCACAGCTCCCGGGACGTGACATCATCATTGAGCAGTTAGACAGAAAACTTCAGAAGCTAATAACTATTGGAAGGATTAAGATTTTTTAATAGAAGTAATTTACAAATCTGCTTAACTTTCCGGAGCTAGTTGATATATATAAAAAAAAGGTTTTGCGTGGAATACCCCTTTAAATGATATGTAAAATCTGTTAAACTCTGCCTTGCCATCCCCAGACAAAAACAGAAACATATACCACCACCAGTAACATTAAAAAATGTTAGATCATGTAAAAACTGGTAAGAGTGCTAGTAAAAAAGGACCTATAATTTCTTCAAAAATAAAAGTCAATATTTATAAAATAATAATAAGAATAATAACAATATGTTGATACAACAAAGGTGGTGTGCTTTATAAACAAGCTTTTATTTAGGTAGTAGCTAATTGTTGATATCACCAAATATATTGCCTGCATATGCATATTCACATTACCCCATATTTATAAGCATCTATCAGTAAGTACAAAATCATATTTTACAACTGCAGTTCTTAAGTTATCAACTATTATTGCTTTGAAAGCATGATCACACAAGCTGAAGGTTAAATGATGTCACCAAACATGAAAAAAGGCTTCAGCATTATCAGATGTCCTATAACATCACACACGTAAGGATTAAGAAGATACAGAATAATTTTTCTCTAGTCCGAACTTTCTTTTTTATTGTCCGTATTGTAAAAAAAATCTGCCACTTGTTCTAACAATTTTATGCAAAAATTACACTTGACACCAGTTCATGAACCAAGTTGTAATGTCAATATTCTAGGCACTAGCTCATTGCCTTGCTACTTCCCCAATGAGTTGTAAAAAAATAAATAAAAAAGAGAGACTTCAAAGGAAATCTTCCGATTTAGAATCTCGCTTACCATCAGAATTTTAACCTTGAAGACATAACCTTACAGAACGTGTTTCAGAATACCAATGAAGTGTTAGAAATACAAGCTGGGCTAGAAAGGAAACAAGAAAAAACATCCTGTGAAACAGACCTAAAAAATAAAGTAAATTTGAAGGTGAAAAGTACACAGCATTATGAATTTAGGGTGAAATAAGAAGTGCAGCAGTGTTTGTTACCTGTGAGATGTACATGAAAATCTGTTCCCTTGACAATAATTCAGATGGACTAGTGACTAAAAAAAGTTTAGAAAACCAAATTACAACTTAACATTTTCTATATTAGTCTAAATATGTTGCAGTTTGATTTTCATACATTTTGTTTATATTTTTAAATAATTTATTTTGGCAAAAGAGCATCATTCTACTAAGGCTGCATTCACACTTTGTTTTTACATTACCGGGCTCTCCCGTACCACAGCCGGACCAGCACTGAACTCTATTTACTTTAATCAGTCGACCAGAGTCAAACGGTGACTCCGGTCGGCTCATTTTTGACCCGCATCAGGCTTCCTGACCGGACCTAAAACCGGAGTAGATATTAGAATGTTTAGTTGTCATTTTTTAAAAGCTACTATAACCCACAGAGGTGGCTCTAGGCTTTGGGGAAGCTCAATCACGAGCCCCCCCCCCCCAGCCTGCAAACTTAATAGAATAGCGATGTATACAGTGTATTTATTGACGCTCACCAGAGGCACACACAGGATCATAACTCATCAAAACCTGTCCAAAGGAAAAGTTGCTGAGCAACCAGATCGCTTCTTTCATCTGCCAGGGGCCTTTTCAAAAATGAAAGAAGCAATCTGATTGCTTGCTATGGGCAACTCAGCAACTTTTTTCCCCTGGACAGGTTTTGATAAATCTCCCCCAAAATAATACCTTCACACCAGGATGACATATTACTCCTGCTAATACCTTCATACTGTTATTATATATAAAAAAAACGCTATAGACAGACCAATATCACCAATATACAAGGGATAAATAATTTCCCAACACCATGACAACTATTATTACCACCATATAGTGACGGGATAATACCGCCATACTGATACTGAATAAAACCGCAATACACAGACCAGTATCTCCAGTAACAACACTATACAAGGAACAGAAAATTATACCACACCATGACTTCACATTACCCCCACATAGTAACGGGATAATACTACCATACTGATACTAAATAAACCACTGTACACAGACATTATTGACCTTGACTTTACACAGGCTCTGCAGACTCACATATTAGTTATTACTTACAGTTATCAGGGGACATCTTCTCTTCTCTAACATCCCAGACCTTCATGACAATTTCTACCAGCCACAACTCGTCTCCATAACCTGTCATACAAACACTTTAGACCCTGCACTTTTCCAGCACATGCCACGCTCTATACAGTAATAATAACACCCCCCCCCCCCCACAGGTGTCCTACACAGTAGAGTGGGTAGATGACTGTGTTGGGGGAAGAGTAGGTAGCCCTCTCATTTGGTAGTTAGGTGTAGCCCCCCATATATATAGCAGCAGAGCATGCAATAGCCTTCTTGTTGTTTACGCCAAATTTTGACCCTGCCATATAAATTTCGCAGATGGAATCGAGACTCTTCAAACCAGTTTCTGTAAACCTGTGTGCCCACAGGCTTCTTCTGTGCCCCATCTGCAGGCCATTTTCATCCACATAACTTTTACTCACTTGATATTTTCTCTTATAGGGTATGATATTACATCCTTATGCCAAAATCTTTCTTATAGAGGATGGGTATGGTAAGTTAGTGTGATGAATAAAGGACTATATTGAATTGTTACCACAGGTTTTTTACATGTGTGGTATGCCTTGGGGGGTGTAGGGTAGTTGGGGTGTTGCTGTATTATATGAGGGGTTAATTTAACCCTTGTCACTCATGACACCAAGGTGAGGGTTAAAACTCTGAGGTAATGCTGGGCCTATCGCCACCCTTCCCAAGAGCGATAGGTGAGTGTAGAATAACGGATTGTCTACAACCGGTGCTGAACTGGGAAACTTGTAGAAACTTTACTGAAGATTTTCTGTACATGCAGTAACAGTAACAGTCCAGATAACAGAGTCTATATACAGCACGGCAATGACTGACAGTCGGTTGGGACCGGTAAGCTCTCTATGGAGTAGGAGAATTGGATTGCATAGATCCGCTGGATTTAGGGGTTGGTTTAGGTCCAGTGATCTTGCGAAGATTTCGGGGAATTGTAATAACTCACAATTTGGATTATGGCCAAGGCCACAAGGCTTTGGCCTAGTGGTTGCCGATGGCAGCTGCGCAGATCCTACCTCATCAGCAGCCCATGAGGAAAAAGAGAAATTAATGGCTGCAGCCTTATATGGGCAGGGGCTGAACCGTTTTAGATTGGTACATGTCAGCCATCACTCACTGTTACATAGGATTGTGGGTGCTCACCTGGCTAGAAGGCTAGAACCACCAAAGGTCCTTTAGCAAACCATAGAGTTCTGTGAACCAAGTCACATGACCAACAGGTCCTGCGACGCTAACAAGGTAGGTGTTACGCCGAGCGCTCCGGGTCCCCGCTCCTCCCCGGAGCGCTCGCTTCACTCTCCCCGCGGCAGCGCTCCGGTCACGTCCTCTGACCCGGGGCGCTGCGATTCCGCTGCCAGCCGGGATGCGATTCGCGATGCGGGTAGCGCCCGCTCGCGATGCGCACCCCGGCTCCCCTACCTGACTCGCTCTCCGTCTGTTCTGTCCCGGCGCGCGCGGCCCCGCTCCCTAGGGCGCGCGCGCGCCGGGTCTCTGCGATTTAAAGGGCCACTGCGCCGCTGATTGGCGCAGTGGTTCCAATTAGTGTTTACACCTGTGCACTTCCCTATATCACCTCACTTCCCCTTCACTCCCTCGCCGGATCTTGTTGCCTTAGTGCCAGTGAAAGCGTTCCTTGTGTGTTCCTTGCCTGTGTTTCCAGACCTTCTGCCGTTGCCCCTGACTACGATCCTTGCTGCCTGCCCCGACCTTCTGCTACGTCCGACCTTGCTTTTGCCTACTCCCTTGTACCGCGCCTATCTTCAGCAGCCAGAGAGGTGAGCCGTTGCTAGTGGATACGACCTGGTCACTACCGCCGCAGCAAGACCATCCCGCTTTGCGGCGGGCTCTGGTGAAAACCAGTAGTGGCTTAGAACCGGTCCACTAGCACGGTCCACGCCAATCCCTCTCTGGCACAGAGGATCCACTACCTGCCAGCCGGCATCGTGACAGTAGATCCGGCCATGGATCCCGCTGAAGTTCCTCTGCCAGTTGTCGCTGACCTCACCACGGTGGTCGCCCAGCAGTCACAACAGATAGCGCAACAAGGCCAACAGCTGTCTCAACTGACCGTTATGCTACAACAGTTACTACCACAGCTTCAGCAGTCATCTCCTCCGCCAGCTCCTGCACCTCCTCCGCAGCGAGTGGCCGCTCCTGGGATACGCTTATCCTTGCCGGATAAATTTGATGGGGACTCTAAGTTTTGCCGTGGCTTTCTTTCCCAATGTTCCCTGCATCTGGAGATGATGTCGGACCTGTTTCCCACTGAAAGGTCTAAGGTGGCTTTCGTAGTCAGCCTTCTGTCCGGAAAAGCCCTGTCATGGGCCACACCGCTCTGGGACCGCAATGACCCCGTCACTGCCTCTGTACACTCCTTCTTCTCGGAAATCCGAAGTGTCTTTGAGGAACCTGCCCGAGCCTCTTCTGCTGAGACTGCCCTGTTGAACCTGGTCCAGGGTAATTCTTCCGTTGGCGAGTATGCCGTACAATTCCGTACTCTTGCTTCAGAATTGTCCTGGAATAATGAGGCCCTCTGCGCGACCTTCAAAAAAGGCCTATCCAGCAACATTAAAGATGTTCTGGCCGCACGAGAAATTCCTGCTAATCTACATGAACTTATTCACCTAGCCACTCGCATTGACATGCGTTTTTCCGAAAGGCGTCAGGAACTCCGCCAAGATATGGACTCTGTTCGCACGAGGCGTTTCTTCTCCTCGGCTCCTCTCTCCTCTGGTCCCCTGCAATCTGTTCCTGTGCCTCCCGCCGTGGAGGCTATGCAGGTCGACCGGTCTCGCCTGACACCTCAAGAGAGGACACGACGCCGTATGGAGAACCTCTGCCTGTACTGTGCTAGTACCGAACACTTCCTGAGAGATTGTCCTATCCGTCCTCCCCGCCTGGAAAGACGTACGCTGACTCCGCACAAAGGTGAGACAGTCCTTGATGTCTACTCAGCTTCTCCACGTCTTACTGTGCCTGTGCGGATGTCTGCCTCTGCCTTCTCCTTCTCTACAGTGGCCTTCTTGGACTCTGGTGTCACGATGCCGGCTGGCAGGTAGTGGATCCTCTGTGCCAGAGAGGGATTGGCGTGGACCGTGCTAGTGGACCGGTTCTAAGCCACTACTGGTTTTCACCAGAGCCCGCCGCAAAGCGGGATGGTCTTGCTGCGGCGGTAGTGACCAGGTCGTATCCACTAGCAACGGCTCACCTCTCTGGCTGCTGAAGATAGGCGCGGTACAAGGGAGTAGGCAAAAGCAAGGTCGGACGTAGCAGAAGGTCGGGGCAGGCAGCAAGGATCGTAGTCAGGGGCAACGGCAGAAGGTCTGGAATCACAGGCAAGGAACACACAAGGAACGCTTTCACTGGCACTAAGGCAACAAGATCCGGCGAGGGAGTGAAGGGGAAGTGAGGTGATATAGGGGAGTGCACAGGTGAAAAGACTAATTGGAACCACTGCGCCAATCAGCGGCGCAGTGGCCCTTTAAATCGCAGAGACCCGGCGCGCGCGCGCCCTAGGGAGCGGGGCCGCGCGCGCCGGGACAGAACAGACGGAGAGCGAGTCAGGTAGGGGAGCCGGGGTGCGCATCGCGAGCGGGCGCTACCCGCATCGCGAATCGCATCCCGGCTGGCAGCGGAATCGCAGCGCCCCGGGTCAGAGGACGTGACCGGAGCGCTGCCGCGGGGAGAGTGAAGCGAGCGCTCCGGGGAGGAGCGGGGACCCGGAGCGCTCGGCGTAACAGTACCCCCCCCCTTGGGTCTCCCCCTCTTCTTAGAGCCTGAGAACCTGAGGAGCAGACTTTTGTCTAGGATGTTGTCCTCAGGTTCCCAGGATCTCTCTTCAGGACCACAACCCTCCCAGTCCACTAAAAAAAAATTTTTCCCTCTGACCTTTTTGGCAGCTAAAATTTCTTTGACCGAGAAGATGTCCGAGGAGCCGGAAACAGGAGTGGGAGGAACAGATTTGGGAGAAAAACGGTTGAGGATGAGTGGTTTGAGAAGAGAGACGTGAAAGGCATTAGGGATACGAAGAGAGGGAGGAAGAAGAAGTTTATAAGAGACAGGATTAATTTGACACAAAATTTTGAAAGGACCAAGATAGCGTGGTCCCAACTTGTAGCTAGGGACACGGAAGCGGACATATTTAGCGGAGAGCCATACCTTGTCTCCAGGGGAAAAAACGGGGGGAGCTCTTCTTTTCTTATCCGCGAACTTCTTCATGCGTGATGAAGCCTGTAAGAGAGAATTTTGGGTCTCTCTCCATATGATGGAAAGGTCACGAGAAATTTCATCCACAGCGGGCAGACCAGAGGGCAAGGGAGTAGGGAGGGGGGGAAGAGGGTGACGGCCGTACACCACGAAAAATGGGGATTTGGAGGAAGACTCAGAGACCCTGAAGTTATACGAGAATTCGGCCCATGGGAGGAGATCTGCCCAGTCATCCTGGCGGGAGGAAACAAAATGTCGCAAATAATCACCCAAGATCTGGTTAATCCTTTCTACTTGTCCATTGGACTGGGGATGATATGCAGAAGAAAAATTTAATTTAATCTTGAGTTGTTTACAGAGAGCCCTCCAGAATTTAGACACGAATTGGACGCCTCTATCCGAGACAATCTGCGTAGGCAATCCGTGAAGACGAAAAATGTGTACAAAAAATTGTTTAGCCAACTGAGGCGCAGAAGGAAGACCAGGAAGAGGGATGAAATGTGCCATTTTGGAGAATCGATCAACGACCACCCAAATAACAGTGTTGCCACGGGAAGGGGGTAAATCAGTAATAAAATCCATACCAATCAGAGACCAAGGCTGTTCGGGGACAGGCAGAGGATGAAGAAAACCAGCGGGCTTCTGGCGAGGAGTCTTATCCCGGGCACAGATAGTGCAGGCTCGCACAAAGTCCACAACATCCGTCTCCAGAGTCGGCCACCAATAGAAGCGGGAGATGAGTTGCACAGATTTCTTGATACCCGCATGACCTGCGAGATGGGAGGAGTGACCCCATTTGAGGATTCCGAGGCGTTGGCGAGGAGAAACAAAGGTCTTTCCTGGAGGAGTCTGCCTGATGGAGGCAGGAGAAGTGGAGATCAGGCGGTCAGGTGGAATGATGTGTTGCGGAGAGAGTTCAACTTCTGAGGCATCCGAGGAACGAGAGAGAGCATCGGCCCTAATGTTCTTATCGGCAGGACGAAAGTGAATCTCAAAATTAAATCGGGCAAAGAACAGAGACCACCGGGCCTGGCGAGGATTCAGCCGTTGGGCAGACTGGAGGTAGGAGAGGTTCTTGTGGTCGGTGTAGATAATAACAGGAGAACTTGATCCCTCCAGCAGATGCCTCCATTCCTCAAGTGCTAATTTAATGGCTAGAAGCTCTCGATCCCCGATGGAGTAGTTCCTCTCCGCTGGAGAGAAGGTCCTAGAGAAAAAACCACAAGTGACAGCATGCCCGGAAGAATTTTTTTGTAGAAGAACAGCTCCAGCTCCCACTGAGGAGGCATCAACCTCCAATAGGAAGGGTTTGGAAGGGTCAGGTCTGGAGAGGACGGGAGCCGAAGAAAAGGCAGACTTGAGTCGTTTAAAGGCGTCTTCTGCTTGAGGAGGCCAGGACTTGGGATCAGCATTTTTTTTGGTTAAAGCCACGATAGGAGCCACAATGGTAGAAAAATGTGGAATAAATTGCCTGTAATAATTGGCGAACCCCAAAAAGCGTTGGATAGCACGGAGTCCGGAGGGGCGTGGCCAATCTAAGACGGCAGAGAGTTTGTCTGGATCCATCTGTAGTCCCTGGCCAGAGACCAAATATCCTAGAAAAGGAAGAGATTGGCATTCAAACAGACATTTCTCAATTTTGGCATAGAGTTGGTTGTCACGAAGTCTCTGAAGAACCATACGGACATGCTGGCGGTGTTCTTCTAGATTGGCAGAAAAAATTAGGATATCGTCCAGATATACAACAACACAGGAGTATAACAGATCACGAAAAATTTCATTGACAAAGTCTTGGAAGACGGCAGGGGCGTTGCACAGTCCAAAGGGCATGACCAGATACTCAAAGTGTCCATCTCTGGTGTTAAATGCCGTTTTCCACTCGTCCCCCTCTCTGATGCGGATGAGGTTATAGGCGCCTCTTAAGTCCAATTTAGTGAAGATGTGGGCACCTTGGAGGCGATCAAAGAGTTCAGAGATGAGGGGTAAGGGGTAGCGGTTCTTAACCGTGATTTTATTAAGACCGCGGTAGTCAATGCAAGGACGAAGGGAGCCATCCTTTTTGGACACAAAGAAAAATCCGGCTCCGGCAGGAGAGGAGGATTTACGGATAAAGCCCTTTTTTAGATTCTCCTGGACGTATTCGGACATGGCAAGAGTCTCTGGGGCAGAGAGAGGATAAATTCTGCCCCGGGGTGGAGTAGTGCCCGGGAGGAGGTCGATAGGGCAATCATAAGGCCTGTGAGGAGGTAGAGTCTCAGCTTGTTTTTTGCAGAAAACATCCGCGAAGTCCATATAGGCCTTAGGGAGACCGGTTACTGGAGGAACCACAGAGTTACGGCAAGGGTTACTGGGAACCGGTTTTAGACAGTTCTTGGAACAAGAGGACCCCCAACTCTTGATCTCCCCAGTGGACCAATCCAGGGTAGGGGAATGAAGTCGAAGCCAGGGAAGACCAAGGAGAATTTCCGAGGTGCAATTGGGGAGGACCAAAAGTTCAATCCTCTCATGATGAGATCCGATGCTCATAAGAAGGGGCTCCGTGCGGAAACGTATGGTACAGTCCAATCTTTCATTATTTACACAATTGATGTAGAGGGGTCTGGCGAGACTGGTCACCGGGATGTTGAACCTGTTGACGAGAGAGGCCAAAATAAAATTTCCTGCAGATCCAGAGTCCAAGAAGGCCACTGTAGAGAAGGAGAAGGCAGAGGCAGACATCCGCACAGGCACAGTAAGACGTGGAGAAGCAGAGTAGACATCAAGGACTGTCTCACTTTTGTGCGGAGTCAGCGTACGTCTTTCCAGGCGGGGAGGACGGATAGGACAATCTCTCAGGAAGTGTTCGGTACTAGCACAGTACAGGCAGAGGTTCTCCATACGGCGTCGTGTCCTCTCTTGAGGTGTCAGGCGAGACCGGTCGACCTGCATAGCCTCCACGGCGGGAGGCACAGGAACAGATTGCAGGGGACCAGAGGAGAGAGGAGCCGAGGAGGAGAAACGCCTCGTGCGAACAGAGTCCATATCTTGGCGGAGTTCCTGACGCCTTTCGGAAAAACGCATGTCAATGCGAGTGGCTAGGTGAATAAGTTCATGTAGATTAGCAGGAATTTCTCGTGCGGCCAGAACATCTTTAATGTTGCTGGATAGGCCTTTTTTGAAGGTCGCGCAGAGGGCCTCATTATTCCAGGACAATTCTGAAGCAAGAGTACGGAATTGTACGGCATACTCGCCAACGGAAGAATTACCCTGGACCAGGTTCAACAGGGCAGTCTCAGCAGAAGAGGCTCGGGCAGGTTCCTCAAAGACACTTCGGATTTCCGAGAAGAAGGAGTGTACAGAGGCAGTGACGGGGTCATTGCGGTCCCAGAGCGGTGTGGCCCATGACAGGGCTTTTCCGGACAGAAGGCTGACTACGAAAGCCACCTTAGACCTTTCAGTGGGAAACAGGTCCGACATCATCTCCAGATGCAGGGAACATTGGGAAAGAAAGCCACGGCAAAACTTAGAGTCCCCATCAAATTTATCCGGCAAGGATAAGCGTATCCCAGGAGCGGCCACTCGCTGCGGAGGAGGTGCAGGAGCTGGCGGAGGAGATGACTGCTGAAGCTGTGGTAGTAACTGTTGTAGCATAACGGTCAGTTGAGACAGCTGTTGGCCTTGTTGCGCTATCTGTTGTGACTGCTGGGCGACCACCGTGGTGAGGTCAGCGACAACTGGCAGAGGAACTTCAGCGGGATCCATGGCCGGATCTACTGTCACGATGCCGGCTGGCAGGTAGTGGATCCTCTGTGCCAGAGAGGGATTGGCGTGGACCGTGCTAGTGGACCGGTTCTAAGCCACTACTGGTTTTCACCAGAGCCCGCCGCAAAGCGGGATGGTCTTGCTGCGGCGGTAGTGACCAGGTCGTATCCACTAGCAACGGCTCACCTCTCTGGCTGCTGAAGATAGGCGCGGTACAAGGGAGTAGGCAAAAGCAAGGTCGGACGTAGCAGAAGGTCGGGGCAGGCAGCAAGGATCGTAGTCAGGGGCAACGGCAGAAGGTCTGGAATCACAGGCAAGGAACACACAAGGAACGCTTTCACTGGCACTAAGGCAACAAGATCCGGCGAGGGAGTGAAGGGGAAGTGAGGTGATATAGGGGAGTGCACAGGTGAAAAGACTAATTGGAACCACTGCGCCAATCAGCGGCGCAGTGGCCCTTTAAATCGCAGAGACCCGGCGCGCGCGCGCCCTAGGGAGCGGGGCCGCGCGCGCCGGGACAGAACAGACGGAGAGCGAGTCAGGTAGGGGAGCCGGGGTGCGCATCGCGAGCGGGCGCTACCCGCATCGCGAATCGCATCCCGGCTGCCAGCGGAATCGCAGCGCCCCGGGTCAGAGGACGTGACCGGAGCGCTGCCGCGGGGAGAGTGAAGCGAGCGCTCCGGGGAGGAGCGGGGACCCGGAGCGCTCGGCGTAACATCTGGATCTGCAGGAAATTTTATTTTGGCCTCTCTCGTCAACAGGTTCAACATCCCGGTGACCAGTCTCGCCAGACCCCTCTACATCAATTGTGTAAATAATGAAAGATTGGACTGTACCATACGTTTCCGCACGGAGCCCCTTCTTATGAGCATCGGATCTCATCATGAGAGGATTGAACTTTTGGTCCTCCCCAATTGCACCTCGGAAATTCTCCTTGGACTTCCCTGGCTTCAACTTCATTCCCCTACCCTGGATTGGTCCACTGGGGAGATCAAGAGTTGGGGGTCCTCTTGTTCCAAGAACTGTCTAAAACCGGTTCCCAGTAACCCTTGCCGTAACTCTGTGGTTCCTCCAGTAACCGGTCTCCCTAAGGCCTATATGGACTTCGCGGATGTGTTCTGCAAAAAACAAGCTGAGACTCTACCTCCTCACAGGCCTTATGATTGCCCTATCGACCTCCTCCCGGGCACTACTCCACCCCGGGGCAGAATTTATCCTCTCTTTGCCCCAGAGACTCTTGCCATGTCCGAATACGTCCAGGAGAATCTAAAAAAGGGCTTTATCCGTAAATCCTCCTCTCCTGCCGGAGCCGGATTTTTCTTTGTGTCCAAAAAGGATGGCTCCCTACGTCCTTGCATTGACTACCGCGGTCTTAATAAAATCACGGTTAAGAACCGCTACCCCTTACCCCTCATCTCTGAACTCTTTGATCGCCTCCAAGGTGCCCACATCTTCACTAAATTGGACTTAAGAGGCGCCTATAACCTCATCCGCATCAGAGAGGGGGACGAGTGGAAAACGGCATTTAACACCAGAGATGGACACTTTGAGTATCTGGTCATGCCCTTTGGACTGTGCAACGCCCCTGCCGTCTTCCAAGACTTTGTCAATGAAATTTTTCGTGATCTGTTATACTCCTGTGTTGTTGTATATCTGGACGATATCCTAATTTTTTCTGCCAATCTAGAAGAACACCGCCAGCATGTCCGTATCGTTCTTCAGAGACTTCGTGACAACCAACTCTATGCCAAAATTGAGAAATGTCTGTTTGAATGCCAATCTCTTCCTTTTCTAGGATATTTGGTCTCTGGCCAGGGACTACAGATGGATCCAGACAAACTCTCTGCCGTCTTAGATTGGCCACGCCCCTCCGGACTCCGTGCCATCCAACGCTTTTTGGGGTTCGCCAATTATTACAGGCAATTTATTCCACATTTTTCTACCATTGTGGCTCCTATCGTGGCTTTAACCAAAAAAAATGCTGATCCCAAGTCCTGGCCTCCTCAAGCAGAAGACGCCTTTAAACGACTCAAGTCTGCCTTTTCTTCGGCTCCCGTCCTCTCCAGACCTGACCCTTCCAAACCCTTCCTATTGGAGGTTGATGCCTCCTCAGTGGGAGCTGGAGCTGTTCTTCTACAAAAAAATTCTTCCGGGCATGCTGTCACTTGTGGTTTTTTCTCTAGGACCTTCTCTCCAGCGGAGAGGAACTACTCCATCGGGGATCGAGAGCTTCTAGCCATTAAATTAGCACTTGAGGAATGGAGGCATCTGCTGGAGGGATCAAGTTCTCCTGTTATTATCTACACCGACCACAAGAACCTCTCCTACCTCCAGTCTGCCCAACGGCTGAATCCTCGCCAGGCCCGGTGGTCTCTGTTCTTTGCCCGATTTAATTTTGAGATTCACTTTCGTCCTGCCGATAAGAACATTAGGGCCGATGCTCTCTCTCGTTCCTCGGATGCCTCAGAAGTTGAACTCTCTCCGCAACACATCATTCCACCTGACTGCCTGATCTCCACTTCTCCTGCCTCCATCAGGCAGACTCCTCCAGGAAAGACCTTTGTTTCTCCTCGCCAACGCCTCGGAATCCTCAAATGGGGTCACTCCTCCCATCTCGCAGGTCATGCGGGTATCAAGAAATCTGTGCAACTCATCTCCCGCTTCTATTGGTGGCCGACTCTGGAGACGGATGTTGTGGACTTTGTGCGAGCCTGCACTATCTGTGCCCGGGATAAGACTCCTCGCCAGAAGCCCGCTGGTTTTCTTCATCCTCTGCCTGTCCCCGAACAGCCTTGGTCTCTGATTGGTATGGATTTTATTACTGATTTACCCCCTTCCCGTGGCAACACTGTTATTTGGGTGGTCGTTGATCGATTCTCCAAAATGGCACATTTCATCCCTCTTCCTGGTCTTCCTTCTGCGCCTCAGTTGGCTAAACAATTTTTTGTACACATTTTTCGTCTTCACGGATTGCCTACGCAGATTGTCTCGGATAGAGGCGTCCAATTCGTGTCTAAATTCTGGAGGGCTCTCTGTAAACAACTCAAGATTAAATTAAATTTTTCTTCTGCATATCATCCCCAGTCCAATGGACAAGTAGAAAGGATTAACCAGATCTTGGGTGATTATTTGCGACATTTTGTTTCCTCCCGCCAGGATGACTGGGCAGATCTCCTCCCATGGGCCGAATTCTCGTATAACTTCAGGGTCTCTGAGTCTTCCTCCAAATCCCCATTTTTCGTGGTGTACGGCCGTCACCCTCTTCCCCCCCTCCCTACTCCCTTGCCCTCTGGTCTGCCCGCTGTGGATGAAATTTCTCGTGACCTTTCCATCATATGGAGAGAGACCCAAAATTCTCTCTTACAGGCTTCATCACGCATGAAGAAGTTCGCGGATAAGAAAAGAAAAGCTCCCCCCGTTTTTTCCCCTGGAGACAAGGTATGGCTCTCCGCTAAATATGTCCGCTTCCGTGTCCCTAGCTACAAGTTGGGACCACGCTATCTTGGTCCTTTCAAAATTTTGTGTCAAATTAATCCTGTCTCTTATAAACTTCTTCTTCCTCCCTCTCTTCGTATCCCTAATGCCTTTCACGTCTCTCTTCTCAAACCACTCATCCTCAACCGTTTTTCTCCCAAGTCTGTTCCTCCCACTCCTGTTTCCGGCTCCTCGGACATCTTCTCGGTCAAAGAAATTTTAGCTGCCAAAAAGGTCAGAGGGAAAAATTTTTTTTTAGTGGACTGGGAGGGTTGTGGTCCTGAAGAGAGATCCTGGGAACCTGAGGACAACATCCTAGACAAAAGTCTGCTCCTCAGGTTCTCAGGCTCTAAGAAGAGGGGGAGACCCAAGGGGGGGGGTACTGTTACGCCGAGCGCTCCGGGTCCCCGCTCCTCCCCGGAGCGCTCGCTTCACTCTCCCCGCGGCAGCGCTCCGGTCACGTCCTCTGACCCGGGGCGCTGCGATTCCGCTGCCAGCCGGGATGCGATTCGCGATGCGGGTAGCGCCCGCTCGCGATGCGCACCCCGGCTCCCCTACCTGACTCGCTCTCCGTCTGTTCTGTCCCGGCGCGCGCGGCCCCGCTCCCTAGGGCGCGCGCGCGCCGGGTCTCTGCGATTTAAAGGGCCACTGCGCCGCTGATTGGCGCAGTGGTTCCAATTAGTGTTTACACCTGTGCACTTCCCTATATCACCTCACTTCCCCTTCACTCCCTCGCCGGATCTTGTTGCCTTAGTGCCAGTGAAAGCGTTCCTTGTGTGTTCCTTGCCTGTGTTTCCAGACCTTCTGCCGTTGCCCCTGACTACGATCCTTGCTGCCTGCCCCGACCTTCTGCTACGTCCGACCTTGCTTTTGCCTACTCCCTTGTACCGCGCCTATCTTCAGCAGCCAGAGAGGTGAGCCGTTGCTAGTGGATACGACCTGGTCACTACCGCCGCAGCAAGACCATCCCGCTTTGCGGCGGGCTCTGGTGAAAACCAGTAGTGGCTTAGAACCGGTCCACTAGCACGGTCCACGCCAATCCCTCTCTGGCACAGAGGATCCACTACCTGCCAGCCGGCATCGTGACAGTAGGCATCTTAAATATACATATTTACACTTTTATTTACACAAATTTTAGCTAACTGAGGGGCGACAAGGGGTTAACTAAAGAAGAGGACCCCCACTGTTCCTAGGGACTCTGACTTTGGGGACCCCATCACAAGGTACGGTATGAAATATGGTACCGGGACACCACACATGTTTTAGCTGAAAAGATCTAACTTATTTCTGGACAGCATGTTAGAGCTAGAATTCTTATCCAAACTCATATTATACTTCTCCCTTTTAGAGTCCAAGAGGCAACTACATTTATATTTTATGTAAGTAAATTCCCCAATGGGGATAGTCCTTCACGTCTAGGGTGTATAACATTTCCAGAATAGGGCTTACAGTAATTACAAGTAAAAATATATATAACCCAGATTACCTTGTAACTGGAGATCAAAAAATGCAATGTTTTTTATGATTTTTCTCTATGAATTTTAAACCCAACTGATAAGCATTAACATGATCAGTGCATGAGTATATGGAAGAACCACAATATAATGAGGATGTCATAATTTCTTTTTTTTTTTTGCCATAACTCCATACCTGATCAAAGAAGAGACTGTCAAAATAAATAAATAAATCTTATTTTGGAAGAAAATTCTATACCTCAAGAGAAACCCCACTATATTGCAAGTAAAATGGCCCCTTTAGAGGAAAAAATATTGTGGGTCACAAGCTACCCACTAATCAGTTTACAAAAAGTGAATAGTGTCCTGAAAATAAGTATTGCACTTGGGGTGATGATAAGATTACACATCCATGGCTATTTTGTGTGGGATGCTGGTATATGCTGGTATAAAATTACACTAAGTGCCTGTAAACTAACATCACATGAGTTCTTTATGAGAAAAATATACATGGCACACCATGAGTTGAGTTATATCAGTGCAAATTTGTTAAGCAATCCCGTAATACATGTTACATTTCGGTCCACTTAGGACCTTCCTCAGACCTAAAAACAGTGTGAACAAATGAACAAAATGAGAACATAGATATCTAGTAATGCATGGTCAAGGAAAAGAAAATAACTAATGCATAGCAAAAATCACCAAACTCAATGTGCATCCATGTATACATAGAATCTTCATATATATCCAATGTATGATAAATAATAGTAATCTCTCCAAACTGGACATAGGGAAAATATTTACAGAAAAGGGGTACATAGGATGAGTAAATAAATTCAGGATAAAGTCCAAATGTCATATGATGGCATCCAAACGGATAAGACTCCATAATAATACAAGGCAGCAATGAAAAATATAAAATATATAAAGGAGGTTCAAGAGACATATATAACAATAATGGAATTACTCACATGGGCCCAGTATAAAAATCCAAAATAAAATCACAGATATGGAGTAAAAAATGACAGTTACATTTGTATGGGACATAACAGGGAGGATATGTTGTGCATTGGTGGACAGGAGACTCACCAGATTGCTGCGGGGCTGAAGAGAAGAGGTTGGTGGTCTGCTAGCAGTTGTGTGGCTTGGTAACATGAAGTGCGGCATATGGTCTCAAGAGTATGGTAAGCCACAGTGAAAACTGGGGCTTAAATGAGAAAAGTGCAGTATCACGTCACTTCCAGTTTCGGACGGAACCGGAGGTTCGTGTAATACCGAATTAAATACCCAGATAGGGGGAATGAAGGAAGTGATTATAAAAGAAAAAAGGAGATGCTAGGGTATATAAAAGACAAATATAGAATAGATAGCCACAGTACCTGAACGCAGGTCACATTCGGTCCACTGGGTGGATAAACCGGAAGTGCGGCGGTCACGTGTGTTGCCGTGGAACGTTGTATGCGGTCCTCAATGTAAATGATGCTGATAGCAAAGCCGGAAATTGCTATGGATGGAACACAGTATGCGTTTCACAGAGGGGATAAAGCAATAGGGATGTAAATTTTATATATATATATATATATATATATATATATATATATATATAGTAAAAAAAGGGGCAATGAATATAAAATGAAGGCCGATAGTACATATGGTAATGAAAATTATTAATATATATATATATATATATATATATATATATATATATAAAGCATGGAATAAACACAAAGAGAGTCTCCTAGGACTGTATCCACCATTTCCAGACCACCGAAGCACCTGAAAGCTGAAATAATTTATGCAGGCTAAAGTCAGCAACTGCTGAGCCGTGAGGTTTGTGACAAATCAAATTGCTGTAACTTCTCTAAATATCATACTCATCTCTAAATATCATACTCTCTGTTTAACCAGTGTGATTGCATTTTATGTATCCAGAAGGCTTCATGCCTCTTCAATTGTTTTATGATGTCACCCCCTCTCCTGTTTCAAGGAACATATTCCAGTATCTGGAATCTGAGTTGAGCAATACCTTTTTTCGTCTAATGGTGGACTTGTGCTGGGAGATACGATCACGTATCTTCTGGGTGGTCTCACCCACATAAGCCAAACCACTTGGGCACTTGAGGAGATACACTACAAAATTTGAGTCACATGTGTGGTAACCTCTAAGCAGGATGGCCTGGCCAGATCTTGGATGATGAGTGTGGTCTCCTTTATTGATACTGTTACAAAGAATACAATGGAGGCAGGGAAAATTGACAATTCTGCGGGGTCTCAAGAATGTCTGTGAGGTTTTACCCAAAGTACCTCCTATGTCTGCTCTGACAAGCTTGTCCCTTAGATTTTTTGGCCTCCTAAAAAATTGCATAAATGCGGATTTGAATTCTTCTATGGTCAGATATGCTTTATTCAGTAACGACCAGTGTTTTCTAATAATACCATGAATTTTATATGAAATCGGATGATATGTATGCACAAATGTCATACGGGCAGAGTTGGTGTTGGGCCTGGGTGTTCTGTGCTTTGGTTAGTGTCTTTTCTGGATAACTCCTTAATTTTGAAGACATCTCTTCCACACGTTGCTGTCGTGTAATAGGGTCACTGACAGTACGTTTCACTCTGTGAAATTGGGATATGGGGAGTGATTCCAGTGTGGCCTGGGGATGATTACTTGAAAATAGCAGTAAATTGTTCTGATCAGTGGGTTTGGTGTATATGTCAGTTGTAAGTCGGCCCTGTGAATCTGAAAGAACAATGGTGTCCAGGAAGTATATTTTGTCAGTACTGTGATGAATCATGAATTATAATTCAGGCCATACTGAATTGATTTGATCATGGAAAGTCAGTAGAGTGTTCAGAGGGCCACCCCAAATGCAAAAATCATCATCGATGTAGCGTTTATAGATTATGGAATGTGTTTGAAACAATGTGTTGGAGTATATGAACTTTGATTCCAATAAGGACATATAGTTGTTAGCATACGGGGGTGCTACATTCGTCCCCATAGCGGTCCCTTGAATCTGCAGATAGAAACTGTCTTGGAAAAGAAAATAGTTGGTATGTAAAAAAAAGTTCCAATAGGTTGGTACAGAAATCAACTGTGCATGTGTCAAAATGTGAGTTTATGAGCATTTGTTTCACTGCGTGGAGCCCCTTCTCATGCTTAATTGACGTGTATAAACTATTAACATCTAGTGTTACCAGAATGGTGTCTGGGTTGATTTGTCTGAGTGATTTGACCAATTGTAAGAACCCTGATGTATCTAACAGGAAAGAAGGTGTAGTTTTGACCAGAGGTGTCAAGATTTTCCCAAGCAGAATAGAGAGTGGGGAAAGAATAGAATCTGTGGAAGCTAATATAGGCCGACCAGGTTGATGTTGCAAGTTTTTGTGTATCTTGGGTAATGTGTAGATTACAGGGATGACTGGATGGTCTTTCAGTAAAAAGGTGTGAGTTTTGGCATCAATGACACCCATTTCCAGGTATCGGTCAATGCAGGTACTAATCTTGTGGCCAATGGATGCAGTAGGATCTGTATCAAGTTTTTTTTATTATAAACCTCTATATCTCTTAGTTGCGTGTGGATCTCTTGTAGGTAATCTGACCGATTTTGGACCACAATGGTGCACCCTTTGTCAGCTTTTATGATGATGGATTCATCATCTTGTAATTCCCTCAAAGCTTGTCTATCTTTAGTGGTAAAATTGTTGGAGTAGTGTAGTGAGCCACATTCTATGTTCTTTTGTAGTGATGTAATGTCCTTTTTGACAAAGTCAATAAAGGTCTCTAGGGCCGGTGGTCCACGTGGAGTTCTTGAGATATCCTAGGACTCTCTAGAAAAGGGACTGTAGCATGGAATAAACACAAAGCACACCCCCTCTACCTAGATACTTTGAGATGCATTTCTGTAGAAGTGAATTGTAGAATTGTGTCATATATTCTTGTGTAGGTTCCTTCCATAATTCATCATCTGATAGGTTTTGTTAAGTTGGTCAGAGTGCATTTTCCTGTTTATAACCTTTAATATGCACCTTTCCTGGGTCCTAACAATGGCTCCCAGTATGTAGATCACTAGGATGTATGGTTGAGTAGAATAGTGAGTTTAATCACCAGTCATGGAGGAAATTCATACAAGCTGGTATTATTAATAGAATCAAGAGCAGAATGGCAACTCTCTAATAGATGTTTGTAATCAATAGGAATTGTAGTCTTGCAGGATGACTTACATAATGCACAAACAACAAATCACACAACTAACTAAGTGAAATACAGTATCGGACCACAACAGAATCAGAAAACTAAATAGGCAGAACTCTGCATTACACCAGATAAACTTTTAAAGGGGTATTCCACCCCTAGACATTTTATCCCCTATCCAAAGGATAGGGGATAAGATGTCAGATTGCCACGGTCCCGCTGCTGGGGACCCCTAGGATCCCCGCTGCGGCACCGCGCTATCATTACAGAACAGAGCGAGTTCGCTCTGCACGTAATGATGGGCGGTACAGGGGCCGGAGCATCGTTACGTCACGGCTCCGCCTCTCGTGATGTTACGGCCCGCCCCTTTCAATACAAATCTATGGGAGGGGGCGTGGAGGTCATCACGCCCCCTCCCATAGACTTGCATTAAGGGGACGGGCCGTGATGTCACGAGGGGAGGCGCCATGACGTCATGCGGCTCCGTCCCCTGTATCGCCCGTCATTACGCACAGAGCGAACTCGCTCTGTGCTGTAATGATAGCGCTGTGCCGCATCGGGGATCCCAGGGGTCCCCAGCAGCGGGACCGCGGCGATCTGACATCTTATCCCCTATCCTTTGGATAGGGGATAAGATGTCTAGGGGCAGAATACCCCTTTAATACCAAGTGCTAAAACCCACATAAGACAGAGTGGACAGCACACAGCACAAGGGATCAAAACACTAACACAATCAATAGAACAAACCAGAGGCTTCCAATATGAAAACCTAAACTACCTAAGCTACTTAAACACAAGAATACAACCTGTACAAAACAGGACACACACTGGGGGAAATGTATTATGGTTTGCTGGGTGTTTTTGTGGTATCTACTATTTTGAGGCACTCTGATTCAATGTTATCAGTAAATCACATTCCTAAATATTTTGTGTGGCTTGTGCCAAAAATTACGCCAGGAATCAGCCATTTTTTTTTTTACTGGTAAATTCATGCAGAAAACAATCATTCCTCCAGCCATTCTCCCTTTTTGGACACTTATCCTCCAAACATGGACATGTCAAAAAAGTGTTGCCCAAACATTGTACATTATTAGAAAACCGCATGTTTTTGCCTCACATCAAACTTGTGATTGGATCCTTTGAGTAGAGTGAGGAATCAACTGAAACCAGACACAACAAAAATCCGGCATGGAAACCATTAAACAGGTACAAACTAAAAAGTCCTGCCAGCACCTGATTCAACATTAAAAGACAGAATAAGATAACACGCAAGAATTCTTACAAGTTGATACTAGTTGAGATCATATGTATGTTTGGGGCATAATAGGTATCTCAGTACTCCTGATTGAAACCACACATGCAATTTTTAAGGGTTTACATTTTTTTTATACCATTTCATGCGAGACATAGGCAGCTTTGTGTAACATCACTGAACACCTAATGCACTAATGCATCACTCTTAGAAATCTTAGTATTTTTGCTCGAATGTGTCTAAAGCTGCACCTGTAAGGATCAGACACAGCTGGTGTAAGTAAACAGTGTCAGATGTATTAAAGAAAAATAATTCATGACAGAGAGAGCATGTACACAACTCTGATTACATTACAAGAGCAAGGTGGAAACAAGATAAATGATGATCCTCCCGGTATTCGAAGATTCTTGCTGTGAAGCCAAGCTTTCTTAAGAATTTTGAAATATTTAAACTTAATGATGGAAACCATGGCTCTCCAGTGTGCAGCTTGAATTAACATATTGCCTGCAGGGGCATATAATTTGACTCAGTATCAAGCACACAAGGCAGTAGACACAGTAGATGCTCTTGCAATTTTCTAGAGGTGAAAGTGTTGGCAATTGGGTTAATGTTTACATAAGAGAAGGCCTGCTATGTAAATGGGTTTCTATGTCCTTGCATACTGTTATTGCAGACCTTTGACATTAACATATAGTCATAACAAACCATGCTTGTGATAACCGCTGATTTGGTTATCACAATTACTTAAAGGCAACATTTATTTATGTAAAATATTGTAGACAATTCCATAGAAAGAAGAATTAATTTTAGCAGTCTATTCCAACCACTTATTCCATTTTGTTTTCTTTCTTTTTCTTTTTTTTATCATTGCATACTAGGAGAATTCTAGTTTATTTTTCATAAGCGTAGCCATATGAGGGCTCATTTTCTCATGCACTATTTTGGTATTCGTTTTTTTTTTGTTTTTTTGAGGGGGGTAGATAAAGAATGAGTTATTTTCTTCTTTGTCTTAGATATAATTTGAATAGCCCAACATAGTTTTCCCCTCTCATTATGCTATCTATTTAGTAAAGTGATCCAGTTTCTCCTGCAGTTACATCACAATATGATGCCGCCACCCCTGTGCTTTGCGGTAGGGGCAGTGGGGGAGATTTATCAAAACCTGTCCAGAGGAAAAGTTGCTAAGTTGCCCATAGCAACCAATCAGATAACTTCTTTCGTTTTTCAAAGGCCTCTGAAAAATGAAAGAAACAATCTGGTGAGTTGCTATGGGCAACTCAACAACTTTTCCTGTGGACATGTTTTGATAAATCTCCCCCAGTTTTCTTTGTTTTGGCAGCTTCCTTCTTTTACCTTCATACATAACCATAGTTATATATAGCTAAATAGTTCCATTTTGTTTCATGGTAGTGTTTAACCTCATAAGGACGCAGGGCGTACCTATACGCCCTGCGACCGGTCCCAGTATATAACGCGCCCCCTAATAAAGGTCATTTAACCCCTTCCCTAATAAAAGTTTGAATCACCACCCTTTTCCTATAAAAAAAAAAGTGAAAAAAATTTAAAGTAAACATATGTGGTATCGCCGCGTGCGGAAATGTCCGAATTATAAAAATATATTGTTAATAAAACCATACGGTCAATGGCGTACGCGCAATAAAAATTCCAAAGTCCAAAATAGCATATTTTTGGTCACTTTTTATATCATTAAAAAATGAATAAAAAGCGATCAAAAAGTCCGATCAATACAAAAACGTTTTTTTTTTTATGGGAAAAGGGGGGTGATTCAAACTTTTATTAAGGAACAGGTTAAATGACCTTTATTAACTTTTTTTTCACTTTTTTTTTTTTTTTGCAGTGTTATAGCTCCCATACAACTTGTACTATGATCCAATTGCTTCTCAGCAGGTTATTATTGTATATTTTTATCAAAATGTGCATACCCACTCGCCACATCAAGGCCACCTGATAAGAGTGGGTCCCTGAACTTAAACAGGCATAGCGCCGGGAAACGACCACCATCACCTCAACCCCAAGCCCACAGGAGGAATGACCCAGTGGCCGTGCAGCCCGACTGCTGCCTGACCAAGCTCCCGACTCTGAGCCCCCCACAGACAAGAAATCACAGCAACAATGGCGCCACACTGCACCACACCAGTGTAAACACCTATGCTCCCTGCCATCTAAGTGTAGCGCCACAAACTATACTATTTTGTGGAATCAGCATAGCTATTGGTGCTAAGATGTTTCTGAAATTCCCAATATACTGTATTGGACGTAAGTAAAATGCATGTTTTCAGCTTTAAATCCACATCCAGTAGGCTTGACAGGAGTAGGAAGCCCTCATTATTAAAACAGGCATAGGCACCAGAGCTAGGACCTACAACTTTCAGATGTTTATCACACACCTTGTGGCAAATCCAATGTCCAGATGGTAATAGCTCCTATTCACAGGATGGATCCGCTATAGCCATAGTGAAAATATTGTATGAAAAAACTCTACTTAAATGTCACATGTGCTTCATCTTATCCTAAATCTTCCTGATCCTACTGAACATGATTTGTCTCCTTATTTCATTTTATAGGATATCACATAATAGTAGAACAAGATAAATGAAAACAGCCGTTCAAAGAGAAAATGAGTTAACCTCTTATGTGCCATCAAGCCAGCTATCTGCTCTGTAAATGTCACTTTATCCCAAGAACACAATCCTTTAAAATAGTAAATAGGTATTAACATGTCAAGGTTGTCAGTGTCAAAAAAAAGTTCTTGACAGTGAAAAATGCATATCTTTAAAATATGTGGATCTCTGTTGCAATGCCTAGCACAACTATTGTTGGAAGGCAGGGAGGCAAAGTGCCAGGAAAGCATCTAAATCAAGACAAATCTGATTAGCATGATTGTTTACAACTATTGCTTCCTTTTGGCCAGATATGTGGATCAGGGTTGCAGTTCCCTCCACAGCGATGAATAGGTTAAATATGGTTGGAAAGAAGGGAGGCAAAGTGCCAGGAAAACATCCAAATGAAAACAAATCTAATTAGTATGAGTGTTTTAGCGAGGGTTTCTATGGACACACCACAGAGTCTCCTTATCAAATGCAGATTAATGCATAGAGTAGGCGAGCTGCAGATGAAAACATCACATGAGGAACAGTGAGTACTTGTTATTATTCAGGCACAATCACATCACAAGACAGAAAACCCTTTTGAAAACTATTCCACAATAAAATCATCCCACTGTTTACCAGCAATTGTATAGAGATTGACAAAAAGTCTTTTTAGACATCAAAGCAAGGTTAAACAAAGAGTATAATAGACTGATTTGGCTTGCACAGAAAGCAGAATGATGCTCAGATATGTAAATACTACGCAAATCAAAATATCTCAAATCTAGATACATGAGATCTAAATATATTGTTAAAAAAATCATATAATATCATTAGGAATTAGATGGAAATAAATTATCTACAGCTACGTCATTAATGCCTTCTAACATGTCCCTCTTTCTCTTTATGTTTTGGCCTTTTATGTCCTATGCCATGGAAACCTCTATTTTCTGAATAAATAAATAGCTGTTTTCCCAAATGGCATTGTATATACCTTATTTCTATTCCTTATTTATGTTGCTTATATAGTATTAGTATATTCTGAAATACTGTACAGTCAGTTTTTAGCGTAAGGAAGGAAATTAGAGTACCGTATATGCCGGCGTATAAGACGACCCCCAACTTTTACAATTAAAATATAGAGTTTGGGATATATAGTCGGCAGCTCCCCCCCCACAATAGTAGGAGGCTCCCCCCCCCACAATAGTAGGCAGCTCCCCCCCACAATAGTAGGCAGCTCCCCCCCACAATAGTAGGCAGCTCCCCCCCACAATAGTAGGCAGCTCCTCCCCACAATAGTAGGCAGCTCCCCCAACCACAATAGTAGGCAGCTCCCCCCCCACAATAGTAGGCAGCTCCCCCCCCCACAATAGTAGGCAGCTCCCCCCACAGACATACAACTTCCAGCCATATAGAGTTTATGGCTGGAGGCTGGATGTCTGTGTACTGCCCCCCCCCCCCCCCCCCCACAGTGTTCCGGACACCGCTCCTCCGGCCCGGGGTCACAATCTACTGCTATGGCCTATGGACCATAGCAGCAGTCCCGGGACTGGAGGAGCGGTGATCGGAACACTGTAGATGACGCACCGCCGGTCACTCACCAGGCCCCGGCAAGCTCTCATCCTCCTGCGCCTCTATGGTTGTACGCAAGGGACGTCACGTGCGTACAACCATAGAGAGGTGGAGAAGCGCAGAAGGACCGGAGGAAGACCGCAGGAGGACCGGAGGAGGACGCGTGGTGGTCGGGGAATGGTAAGTGACCCCCGGACATCCTTATGTTCCGAAAAGATTTTTCAGGACACAGGGATATCCGGCATAGGGATACTTATGATTATCTTCCCGGCTCCTGTGTGCGGCTGCAGGCAGGGGCCAGCCAGAGCATGTAAAAACTAATTCATGTATTCTAAAAACCAGGGTGCCTCCAGCTGTTGTGAAACTACAACTAACAGCATGCCCGGACAGCCTTTGCCGGTCCGGGCATGCTGGGAGTTGTAGTTTCGCAACAGCTGGAGGCACCCTGGTTTTTAAGTATACTGTACAGTTATTAGTTTGTACATGCTCTGGCCGGCCCCCGCCTGCAGCCGCACACAGGAGCCGGGAAGATAAACATAAGTATTCCTATGCCGGACCCCAATACCCGACGTATAAGACGACCCTTGACTTTTCAGAAGAAAATTTGGGGTTAAAAAGTCGTCTTATACGCCGGGATATACGGTACCAAATAAGAAAGTCATAGAAATATGAGAAGAACATACTAACTTAATCCAGATGTTGTCTTTGATTTTTGACGGCAACAATACATGCATTCCTTTGCAGCTTATTGACAACGCAAACACATAAGAACGTACAAAAATACAGGAGTGCAATGCAAATGCTAAGACATACATGTACATTGAATATATACAGTAGACTATTTTAAATTACATTACTGCTATGTTTACCATACATTGACCACAAAAATACTGTGAGGGAGATTTATCAAACCCTGCGTAGAGGAATCGCAATCAAATTACTTATTTAATTTTTTTTAAAGGACTGAAAAATCTGATTGGTTGCTATGGGCAACTGCACCACTCTTCCTCTACACAGGTTTGGATAAATCTCCCAATGTAATCACGGTACTGAAATGTCCGCTGTCATTTGGAGAAACTTTTTACATGTCCTGGCGACCTACATGTTAGGGTCTGTTTGCTTGCTAAGACTGTTTAACCCCTTAACGACCACGGACATAAATGTACGTCCTGGTTTGGCGGGGCTTCTCGCACCAGGATGTACATTTACGTCCTGTGTATGACCGCGAGCATCGGAAGGGTGCTCGCGTCATACACGGCAGGTTACGGCTGCTAGCGATCGCGCGGATGTCCGCCATTAACCCCTTCGATGCCGTGATCAATACAGATCACCGCATCTGCGGCATTGCGGCACTTTGATTGGATGATCGGATCGCCCACGGCGCTGCCGCGGGGATCCGATCATCCAGCATGACAGCCGGAGGTCCCCTCACCTTGCTCCGGCCGTCTCCCGGGGTCTTCTGCTCTGGTCTACGATCGAGCAGACCAGAGCAGAAGATCACGGATAATACTGAGCAGTGCTGTGTCCTATGCATAGCACTGCACAGTATTAGCAATCAAACGATTGCTATAGATAGTAACCTATGGGGACATAAAAAGTGTAAAAAAAAAAAAAAGTTGAAAAATGTAAAAATAAAAAGTAAAAAAAAGTGAAAAATCCCCTCCCCCAATAAAAATGGAAATTGTCCGTTTTTCCCATTTTATCCCCAAAAAGCGTATTTAAAAAAAAAAAAAAACATATTTGATATTGCCGCGTGCGTAAATGTCTGAAATATCAAAATATAATGTTAATAATCCCTTACGGTGAATGGCGTAAACGTAAAAATATTTAAAAAGTCCACAAATCCTGCTTTTTTGTCACATTTTATTCAAAAAAAATTAATAAAAAATGATCTAAAAGATTTATATATGCAAATGTGGTATCTAAAAAAAGTGCAGATGACGGTGCAAAAAATGAGCCCTCATACCGCCCTATATACGGAAAAATGAAAAAGTTATAGGTGGTCAAAATAGGGAGATTTTAGATTACTGATTTTGTACAAAAAGTTTTAGATTTTTTTTAGCGGTACAAAAATATAAAAATATCTAGCCATGGGTATCATTTTAATGGTATTGACCCACAGAATAAAGAATACCTATAATATTTACTGTAAAGTGTACAGTGTGAAAACAAAACCATCCAAAATGTGCAAAATTTAGGTTTTCAATAAAATTTCCTCCCTAAAAATTTTTTTGGGGGGTTCGCCGTACATTTTATGGTAAAATGAGAGGTTTCATTACAAAGTAAAATTGGTCACGTAAAAAAAAAGCCCTTATATGGGTCTGTACATGGAAATATAAAGGAGTTATGAATTTTAGAAGGCAAGGAGGAAAAAACAAAAATGCAAAAATAAAATTGGCCTGGTCCTTGAGGTGAAAATGGGCTTGGTAATTAAGGGTTTAATGACCCCTTAAGGGGTCCAAAGAGGATGATTTTAAGCATACCATGCATAACAAAAGCTATGTAAACATGGGTGACGTTGTAAATGTATTGACCTACAGAATGATAACATGGTGGTTTTATTGATAATATGTCGGTGTCCTGCATAAAAATAAAACCAAAAGTTGTAAAATATCATCTTTTTATTTTAGCAAATCTGCTTTTATTGAACAAAAGAGAGAAACAAACAGAGCAATAATGAAACAAAGGCCTATACTCAGATAGGCGAACAAAGAAAAAAAAAAAAGAACGAGGGGCCCCCCTCTGGAAGGGTAGGGTATATTGAGCTTTGGTACAAACAATAGGTGATGTGCAGAAGGGGGAGAAGATAGATAGGTCCAGCTAGAGTGGCTGAAGTCTTAGTGGGTGGAAGAGGAGAGTGGCATTGCAGGTCTATTGTGGAGAAAATATTGTTGCCAGCACCCTTTAGGATTTAGATCCCCCTCATAGATTGAGGGTATCTTCTAAGCAGAGCACACAAGGCTTGGCTTTGGGGCTCGGTCTGTGGGGTAGAACACTTAGACCTCTTATGTACTAGTGTTGTATCATGAGGAACCAGTGTCCATGTGAAGGATTTGGCAGTCACATAGGCACTTGGAAAGAGTTCAGTTAGAGAGAGTGGGGTTCAAATGCAAGCTTTTCTTTGTTTTGATTGTTTTCTTTTCTCCCAAGAAATATATATATATATATATATATATATATATATATATATATATATATATATATATATAATTATTATTATTATAATTTATTAATATATTTTTTGCTCTGTCCTTATTGGACGCATAAATTTGTCCGGATATGGACGTATAAATTTGTCCATTCTAAATGGACGTATAAATTTGTCCATTCTAAATCACAGGCGGTGATCGGCAGCTGGGGCCAGCAATCACATATCGCCAGGCACCCGCCGCAGCTGTCAGGAGCAGAGCTGTGCTCCGATCCTGACAGTTAACCCACTGATTGCCGGTGACAGGGGGAGGGAGCTTCCACTGTTCACCAACGGCAGTGGCACCTATGGTTGCTATGGCAGCAGGAGATCAGATGATGACCTCTTGTCTTCCTGCTACAGAAGCCTGTGAGATCCAGCCACAGGCTGGATCGAACAGGCTGTACAAATGTATTGCAGCATAGTATAACCTGTAAAAAAATGGAAAAAAAGTTTGTCAATAAAAGTATGAAGTAAAAAAAAATGTTCTTTTCCCAATAAAAGCCTTGTATTATCATAAAAAAAAAAAACACAAATCATATATTGTCACATCCGTAATGATGTGTACTTTAAAGCTATAATGTAAATTATCCTTCACAGTGAACACCGCAAAAAAAAAAAGAAAAAAAAAAGAGGCAAATTACATAATATTCCTTCCCCTGGGGCGCAGAAGTAACTCTTCTGCACCTGGGCCTCAGCAAAATTCCAGCTTCAGATATCACAATAGCAGTCCACTTACTTACGGCCACAAAAACTGCTGTTGCAGCAAAATGGAGAAGCACATGATTACCTGAAACTCAACACCTTCTAAATAAAATGTATATTAATTATAATATGGAAAGAATCATTGCATTAGCCACAAATCAGCTTCCACAGTTTACAAATTCCTGGGCTAAGTGGCTTAAAGGGGTACTCCGCCCCTAGACATCTTATCCCCTATCCAAAGGATAGGGGATAAGATGTCAGATCGCCGCGGTCCCGCTGCAGGGGACCCCCGGGATCCCTGCTGTGGCACTGCGCTATCATTACAGCACATAACGAGTTCGCTCTGTGCGTAATGACGGGCGATACGGGGGACGGAGCAGCGTGACGTCATGGCGCCGCCCCTCATGACATCACGGCCCGTTCCCTTAATGCAAGTCTATGGGAGGGGGTGTGACGACCGCCACGCCCCCTCCCATAGACTTGTATTGAAAGGGGCGGGCCATGACGTCACAAGGGGCGGAGCCGTGACATAACGATGCTCCGGCCCCTGTACCGTCCATCATTACGTGCAGAGCGAACTCGCTATGTGCTGTAATGATAGCGCGGTGCCGCAGCGGGGATGCCAAGGGGCCCCAGCAGCGGGACCGCGGCGATCTGACATCTTATCCCCTATCCTTTGGATAGGGGATAAGATGTCTAGGGGCGGAATACCCCTTTAAGTTCACATCTTGCTGTGCCTTTTCTGTCTCTACACCTCTTCTGGCCCCATCCTCTCATCATATTGATATATTTTTTCTTTTTCTTTCTTTCTTTTTTTTTTTCTTTCACTTCCTCCTCTGTCTTTCTCCCATGTGTATTTGTAATCTTCCTTTACTTCTTTTTGGGTATATACCTGTTTTTCTTTTCATGTTTGTTGTGATATACTAGAGGAAATCTCTAGTAGTACGGAACACAGTTTTATTACATTGTAGTACGGAATACCGTTTAATTACTTTGTAATGTATGATTTTTATATAAAAATTAAATAAAAAGAATGAGATTTTACAAAATCGCTAATTTTAATACAAATAGTGATCTATAGGTAGCAAGTATCGCAAAAATGTTACCAATAAAACGGAAAAGCTTGTCCCACAAAAAACAAGCCCTCACTTCAAAGGATAGGGGATAAGATGTCAGATCGCCGCTGTCCCGCAGCTGGGGAGCCCCGGGATCCCTGCTGCGGCACCCCGCTATCATTACAGCACAGAGCGAGTTCGCTCTGTGCATAATGACGGGCGATACAGGGGACGGAGCAGCGTGATGTCATGGCTCCGCCCATCGTGACATTAAGGCCCGTCCCCTTAATGCATGTCTATGGGAGGGGGCGTGATGATCACCACGCCCCCTCCCATAGACGTGTATTGAAAGGGGCGGGCCGTGACGTAACGAGGGGTGGAGCCGTGACGTAACGATGCTCCGGCCCCTGTATTGCCCATCATTACGTGCAGTGCGAACTCGCCCTGTGCTGTAATGATAGCGCAGTGCCGCAGCGGGGATCCCGGGGCTCCCCAGCAGCGGGACCGTGGCGATCTGACATCTTATCCCCTATCCTTTGGATAGGGGATAAGATGTCTAGGGGCGGAGTACCCCTTTAAGGGGTCAAAGATGTGGTTTCATTACATCCACCTTACAATTCAAATGCTGTAACATCTGTATTACATGGTGGATGGAATAAACCCACAGCTTTTAATATAATCCAGGCCTCCTGTCTCTGTTGTGACCAAGTTCTTCCCAATTTTGGGAGAAGTATATATTAAATTCCATCCTAGACATCAAATCTCCAGAAACATCTTTCTAATAGTGATGAATCCTGCTACAAGACTAAACTATATGCTAAATTCCAACTTCTTCTACCTCATACCTTAGACAATGAGAACTCGTATGTTTTTTAATCCTGTTATAATAACCACTGCCCAAAAAAAATAAAGGGAACACTTAAAGGGTACCTCTCATCAAATAAACTTTTGATATATTTTTGATTAATGAATGTTGAATAACTTTCCAATAGCATGTTAATGAAAAATATCCTTCTTTCTATTGTATTTTTCCCAATCAGTCCTGTCAGCAAGCATTTCTGACTCATGCTGGAGTCCTAAACACTCAGAGCTGCCAGCCTGCTTTGTTCACAGCCAAACAGGCTGTGAACAAAGCAGGCTGGCAGCTCTGAGTGTTTTCCTTTGTGAACAAAGCAGACTGGCAGCTCATAGTGTTTAGGACTTCAGCATGAGTCTGAAATGCTTGCTGCCAGGACTGGTAGGGAGACCCCTAGTGGTCATTTCTTCAAAGTGGAAAATTAAATAGAAAGAAGCATATTTTTTAATAACATGCAATTGTAAAGTTATTCTGCATACATTAATCTATAATATATCAAAAGTTTTTTTGATGAGAGGTACCCTTTAAACAACACAATGTATCTCCAAGTCAATCACACTTCTGTTAAATCACACTGTCCACTCAGGAAGCAACACTTATTGATAATCAATGTCAAATTATGTTGTGCAAATGGAACAAACAACAGGTGGGAATTATAGGCAATTAGCAAGACACCCCCAATAAAGGAGTGGTTCTGCCGCTGGTGACCACAGACCACTTCTCAGTTCCTATGCTTCCTGGCTGATGTTTTGATCACTTTTGAATGCTGGCGGTGCTTTCACTCTAGTGGTAGCATGAGATGGAGTCTACAACCCACACAAGTGGCTCACGTAGTGCAGCTCATACAGGATGGCACATGAATGTGAGCTGTGGCAAGAAGGTTTGCTGTGTCTGTCAGCGTAGTGTCCAGAGCATGGAGGCGCTACCAGGAGATAGGCCAGTACATCAGGAGACGTGGAGAAGGCTGTAGGAGGGCAACAACCCAGCAGCAGTACTGCTACCTCCGCCTTTGTGCAAGGAAGAGCAGGAGGAGTACTGCCAAAATGCAAAATGACCTCCAGCAGGGCACAAATGTGCATGTGTCCACTCAAAAAGGTCAGAAACAGACTCCATGAGGGTGGTATGAGGGCCAATCCCAAGGTGGGGTTGTGCTTACAGCCCTACACCGTGCAGGACGTTTGGCATTTGCCAGTGAACACCAAGATTGGCAAATTCGCCTTTGGCGCCCTGTGCTCTTCACAGATGAAAGCAGGTTCACACTGAGCACATGTGACAGATGTGACAGAGTCTGGAGACACCGTGGAGAATGTTCTGCTGCCTGCAACATCCTCCAGCATGGCCGTTTTGACGGTGGGTCAGTAATGATGTGGGGTGGCATTTCTTTGGGGGGCCGCACAGCCCTTCATGTGCTTTCCAGAGGTAGCCTGACTGCCATTAGGTACTGATATCAGATCTTCAGACCCCTTGTGAGACCATATGTCTTATCAATGGAGACCACATGCTGGTGCGGTTGGCCCTGGGTTCCTCCTAATGCAAGACAATGCTAGACCTCATGTGGTTGGAGAGTGTCAGCAGTTCCTGCAAGAGGAAGGCATTGATGCCATGGACTGACCTGCTTGTTCCCCAGAACCTGAATCTGATTGAGCATATCTGGGACATCATGTCTTGCTCCATCTACCAATGCCATGTTGCACCACAAACTGTCCAGGAGTTGGCAAATGCTTTTGTCCAGGTCTGGAAGGACATCCCTCAGGATACCATCCACCACCTCATTAGGAGCATGCCCAGGTTTTGTAGGGAGGTCATACGGGCACGTGGAGGCCACACACACACTACTGAGACTCATTTTGACTTGTTTTAAGGACATTACATCAAAGTTGGATCGGCCTGTAGTGGGGTTTTCCACTTTGACTTTAAGTGTGACTCCATATCCAGACCTCCATGGGTTGATAAATTTAAATTCCATTGATAATTTTTATGTGATTTAGTTGTCAGCACATTCAACCATGTAAAGACGAAAGTATTTCATACGATTAGTTCATTCATTCAGATCTAGGATGTGTTACCTTAGTGTTCCCTTTATTTTTTTTTAAGCAGTGTACTTCAGAGTATAATATAGTCTATGAATCAAGTTACCTGGACTGTATTATGGTTGTACTGAATGAGGCATGCTAAACATAAAAAAAATATCTTTGATTGTTTAGGCTCAGTGTCTCCTTACTCCTGACAAATCTGACATCTGTTAAACTTCAACTGGTCTTGGGAATAAGCTTATAGATACTGGGTCTTGACACATGTGGCCATAAAAATGTGCTCTTAGAGGCTACTTTTGGTTAGGGTACCTCTTGGTAATAGGTTGATGACAGTTAGACATGCCTCTACTTTGCATTCAAAGACATTTTGTGCAGTTTGACTTTGAGAGGGGATGCCTGTTTCAATTAATTTTACACCATTAAGATCCATCTGATCAAGTTGTTAGGAGGTGTTGGAAGCAGTGGTTACATGACGACAATTACACATAGCAGACAGGCTCCAGTGAAGACAGACCACTAGTAAATATAATTGTTTGCTTTGCTATCAAACACCAGCAGTTCCCACAGTTTCTTTGTCCGCTACCCAGACACAGGTGGCACCTTCACTACACACCTCTGTCTCTACCCAGATTATTTCTAGGTGCATAACAGAAGGAAATTTGGTGTCACAGGGAGAGATTTATCAAAACCTGTCCAGAGGAAAAGTTGCTGAGTTGCCCATAGCAACCAACCAGACTGCTTCTTTGATTTTTAACAAGGCCTCTGCAAAATGAAAGAAGCAATCTGATTGGTTGCTATAGGCAACTCAGCAACTTTTCCTCTGGATAGGTTTTGATAAATCTCCCCCACAGTGCCCATTATATTTCCCACCATTGACAGCCAGCAACAGTTGCATTCCTTGCATTTAGATCTACAGTGGGGCAAAAAAGTATTTAGTCAGCCACCAATTGTGCAAATTCTCCCATTGAAAAAGATGAGAGAGGCCTGCAATTTACATCATATGTATATCTTAACTATGAGAGAACTAATGAAATAAAAAAATAAAATAAAAAATAAAATCACATTGTCTGATTTTTAAAGAATTTATTAACAAATTATGGTCGAAAATAAGTATTTGGACACCTACAAACAAGCAAGATTTCTGGCTCTCACAGACCTGTAACTTCTTCTTTAAGAGTCTCCTCTGTCCTCCACTTGTTACCTGTATTAATGGCACCTTTTTGAACTTGTTATCAGTACAAAAGACATCTGTCCACAACCTCAAACAGTCACACTCCAAACTCCACTATGGCCAAGACCAAAGAGCTGTCGAAGGACACCAGAAACAAAATTGTAGACTTGCACCAGGCTGGGAAGACTGAATCTGCAATAGGCAAGCAGCTTTGGGAGCAATCATTAGAAAATGGAAGACATATAAGACCACTGATAATCTCCCTCGATCTGGAGCTCCACTCAAGATCTCACCCCGTGGTGTCAAAATGATCAGAATGGTGAGCAAAAATCCCAGACCCACACAGGGGGACCTAGTAAATGTCCTGCAGAGAGCTGGGATGAAAGTAACAAAGGCTATCATAAGTAACACACTATGCTGCCATGGACTCAAATCATGCAGTGCCAGATGTGTCCCCCTGGTTAAGCCAGTACATGTCCGGGCCCATCTGAAGTTTGCTAGAGAGCATATGGATGATCCAGAAGAGTATTGGGAAAATGCCATATGGTCAGATGAAACCAAAGTAGAACTTTTTGGTAAAAACTTAATTCGCTGTGTTTGGAGGAGAAAAAATGTTGAGTTGCATCCAAAGAACACCATACCTACTGTGAAACATGAATAAACTGGGAAAAATACCCTTTTGAAGTGGTGCTGCAGACTCCCGGAGTAAAGATCAAATTAGACCAGGGTAATGGTATAAAGGTTCTCAGCAGAACTGTGTATTAGAACAGAAAATCACAGATGGTGATGTATTTTGGGAGGATCCCTCCTCAGATCAGAATAAAGTATACTGGACAGTAACACACAAATTACAAACATTGATGTTCCTTCTGGTTTGAATGAACTTATTGAAAATTCACTGTGAGGTTTCGTTTTAGTCTCATGTTTTATTATGATCCTTATTGGTTGAACAGCTATTAGAAGTATAACAACTATGTATGTAATAACAACTATCTATGTAAAAACCTGGTATCAAAATTCATTATGTAGCATCTTGAACTGTCTTTCAGTAAGTAGGTTTTATTCAGTTTTATGCCCATACCCTATGCACCTTTTTATAGTGAGTCTGCCCATATGAGTATTTCCTCATTGTATTAGAAATGTTATTAGTGATGCTGCTCATATTTCTTCACTTCACTAGAGATGAGCGAATCGAATCTGACGAATCCAAATTCGTTACAAAGTTCATGGAAAATTTGATTTGTAACGAATACAAATATCGCTGTGATTCTATCTAGCGAATTGCTTCATTAAACTCCATTTCGTGTGGTCCAGGCTCCAGGGCATCTAAAATGGCGGATCCACATGTGAGAACATGGGGCAAGGAATCCTGGGAAGGCGGGAAACAAGGGTAGGCGGGATGACCCTGAATCTCATGCAGGATGCAGCCAATCAGCAGCCAGTAACCCCTCTGATGTCACAACCCTATATAATCGCCAGCCATATTGCAGCCAGTCACTTCATCTTTACACTTCAGAGAGATAGATAGGGACAGATATACCTTTGTGTTGCACAGAAAAGCTTTTTCCAGCAGCGATTTACCTCCTAGTCAAGTCAGCTCGAGAGGTCGAGTGCAATTTTGGTGATGTAAGTGATGTAAAACATTTTTCCTGATAAAGTCTCAAGGGCCTAGATAATGGGAAAGGACAGCAAAAAGTACTCACCGACTGATGTTGTACCCAAAAACTCTTTTAAGCATACTGTAGCACATTTTTCTGCCCTCATAAGTGCATACCACATACGCAAATCTAAGTGTTATATCATTTTGTTTCTTAGAAAGCCTAAAGGGCATAGATACTGTGAAAGGACAGCCAAAAGTACTCACCAGCTGGTGTTGTTCACATATTTTTTTAAGCGCACTGTAGCACATTTTTCTGCCCTCAGAAGTGCATACCACATACGTACATCTAAGTGTTGTACAATTTTGTTCCTGATAAAGTTTTAAGTGCCGATATACTGTGAAAGGATAGCCAAAAGTACTAGCCAGCTGGTGTCGTACACAAAAACTTTTTTAAGCGTACTGTAGCACATTTTTCTGCCCTCATAAGTGCATACCACATACCAACATCTAAGTGTTGTACCATTTTGTTCCTGATAAAGTCTCATAGGCCTAGATACTGTGAAAGGACAGCCAAAAGTACTCATCGGCTGGTGTTGCACACAAAGACTTTTTTAAACGTACTGTAGCGCATTTTTCTGCACTCTTAAGTGCATACCACATACATACATCTAAGTGTTTTACCATTTTGTTCCTGATAAAGTTTTAAGGGCCTATATACTGTAAAAGGCCAGCCAAAAGTACACACCTGCTGCTATTCTAGACAAATACAGATTTAAGCGTTGTGAAGCGAGTTGTATTCCCATCAGATACGCATTAAGCATGTCCGGCAGAGAAGTGCCAGGAAGTGCACATAGGAGTGACAGAGGCCTAAATTCATCAGGTGCAGGCAGAGGTCACAGCAAACTAGGGGCAAGTGGCAGCAGGAGTCGCAGCGAGAGGCCTGATCTCCCGGTATCGGCTAGCGGTCGTGTCTTCACCAGCAACCCATCTGCCATCATTGATTGGTTATCACGGTCATCCACTTCATCACAAGTGACATCTGATACCCCCAGTCAACAGTCGGTGGGTTCCTCAGACACTGTTCCTTCCCCTACAGAAGTATCTTATGCTGTGGGTTCAGCTCCATTATTCAGTGAGGACGATCTAATAGAGGACAGTCAGCAGCTACTGCCCAGCCAAGAAGTGGAGGGCAAGTAGTGATAAGGAGTGATAAGGAGAATGATATTGGAGGTGGTGATGCCAGCATTCAGGGTCCTGAAGCAGACACTGTTGAGGAACCTGAGAAGGACATCAGTGACGTGCAGACACTTGATGATGATGAAGCCGATCGCAATTGGGAGACGGGTGCAGAAAGGGCTTTATCATCATCAAGAGAAGAGGGTTGAAGGTTGCCCATGAGGCAGCAGCTGAGCCCGCAAGGCAGTAGACTGGTTGACAGTCAGCATGGTGGCAGAAGTGGAAGTTCTGGAATGAAATGTGCCGGGGGAGACCACCTGCTTCGCAGCAGCCTACCTTCCTGGGAGGTAGTGTAACAGGGGTTGCGGGAGACAGTGGCAGTAGCAGTCAATTAGGAGGAACTGCTAAAAAATAATTCATAAAGAAATCGAAGCATGGCTTACTCCACAAAAACTGGAAATGGGAACAATGGTGACTGACAATGGGAAGAACATCTTTTCTGTGTTGTGACAAGGAAGGCTGAGCCATGTGCCCTGCATGGCACACATGTTCAATCTGGTTGTCAAGCGGTTCCTGAAGTTTCCCCCTTTTGCAAGACATCCCAACAAAGGGAAGGAAACTTTGCATGCACTTTGGCCACTCGTACATCGCAAAACACACCCTATTTGAGGTGCAGCGTCAGAACGGTATCCCCCAACATAGTCTAATTTGCGACGTTGCCACACGTTGAAATTCCATCATCCATATGTTGGACCTACTATACGAAGAGGTAAAAGCCATCACCGATTTCTTGATGATCCAAGTGGATATAGGGACTCCCCTGTGTAACTTCAATGTCAACCAGTGGCAGCTCATATGTGACACCTGCCGTTTGCTCAGACCCTTTGAGGAAGCCACATTATTAGTCAGTCGCCAGAATTACGGGATGAACAACGTCTTCCTACTGCTTCATTTCCTTCAACACGTGTTGGAAACGATGGCTGGTCAGGGCACTGGAGATGTGGCACCTACATCTCAGGGCCACATGAGCCCTGTGGGGGGGCTGAATTGGAGGAGGAGGAGGGGCACAGTGGAGCATGGTTTAGGTTTTGTGAAATGGGCGTTTTTCTAGTCATCTGACAGGAGAGGAAGAGCAGGAGCAGAGGGTTATGAGGAAGGTGAGACAGAGTACACAGATACTTCATGGCAGCATGCAGTGGAAATGGAGGCAGGGAGTCCCTCTGAGTCACTTGCACAATTGGCACGATGTATGCTCACTTGCTTGAGTAGTGGCCGCCATATTGTCTCCATTCAGCAGCGGGATGACTTCTGGCTCTCCACATTATTGGACCCTCATTAACGGCACAAAATGGGGGCCTTTTCTACACCCACTGAGAGGGAGGACAAACTGACCTTCTACAGAGACATCCTAAGTAGTCAGTTGGCTGATGCCTATCTGCGCCATCATCCATCCTCTCACAGGTCTGACTCGGGGGGCCCTCTGCGCTCACCTTCCACTGCCATGGCTGCTGGGGAGGGGTGAGGTGGAAGGAGCAGTGCCAGCTCCATAAGCAGCAGCATCCTCAGTCTACAGTCGCTGATCAGTAGGTTTCTTCACCAGCATTAAAACCTGGAGCAGGACCTGAACCAGCAGGTGGTGGCATACCTTGATATGACAATGCCAACACACCTTGAAGATCCGCTCAACTTCAATGCAGCCAAACTTGATTTGTGGCCGCAACTAGCAGAGTTTTCCCTGGAAAAGCTGTCCTGCCGGCCAGTAGTGTGCCAGTGCGGGTGTTTAGTGCGGCGGGGGCCAAAGTAACCCCAAGGAGAACTCATCTGTCCACGAAAAATGTGGAGAGACTGACTTTTGTGATGAATTAGGCATGGATCAGCCAGGATTTCCACCCACCAATGCCTGATGCATCAGAGTAGATTGACCATGGTGCCACACAAACACTTTACAAATAGGCATAGTGCAAAACATATTTAAGGTGCTGCTCCCCAGTTACTGACATTCTTCAATATCAGACCAAAAGTAAGTATTGAGGATATGCATTAGCTAAAACTAAACTTTTCTTAGGATAAAATATATGAACCCCAAATTTTTGGGAAATCAAACAAAAGGAAAGGTGT
Organism: Hyla sarda; assembly: GCF_029499605.1. NCBI lineage: Eukaryota > Metazoa > Chordata > Amphibia > Anura > Hylidae > Hyla > Hyla sarda. Next base: position 356,887,844 of record NC_079190.1, on the reverse strand, counting down.
GCAAAAAACACCATGTGCCACCTACACCACAGAGTATTGATGTGATGCAAAGACATCTAAAAGGTGGAAGGGAACAACGTATGGTTAATTGTAACCGGTGGGGGGGTAAAAACTTCCCCTGTAAGGCCCTGCTGTCACATTATTAATTCCCTTCTTGGCAAGTGTTACTCGCCCTAAAATGGGTGGCCCCACACAGGAACCTCTCCCTATTTCCACCTACAAACACTGCCAGTTTCACAGAGCTTTTAGGTTGAAATAGGGAGAGTTTCCTGTGAGGGGCCACCCGTTTTTAGGGCGAGTAACACTTGCCAAGAAGGGAAATACTACTGTTTTTACCCCCACTGGTTACAATGGACCATACGTTGTTCCCTTCCACCTTTTAGAGGTCTTTGAATCACATCAATACTTGGTGGTGTAGATGGCACATGGTGTTTTTTGTACACCTTTCCTTTTTGTTTCATTTCAAAAAAATTGTGGGTACATATATTTAATCCTAACAATATTGTTAAAAGTTAAGTTTTATATAATGCATATCCTCAATACTTACTTGTGCATACAAACACTTTCACAAAAGAGACTGTTTTCTTCTGCCTACCAGCCTCAGCTACTATTCTGATCCTGCCACCTGCCTGATTCACCACATCTGATGCCAAGTTCTCCTTTTTTCACCCACCTTTGTCACAGGGTACTTGTATTGCCACCCACCGCCCCATTATGTCACCGGGTCACTTTCAGGACTCCTGATGCTGCTGATGCCACCTCTAGGCTGTCTCATACTGCCATCATATGTTCTCCTCATGCAGATGCCAACTCCAGGCTGTCATTCAGCCACTATATGGTCTCCTAATGCTGCCGCCAACTCCAGGCTGTGTCATTCAGACATTATATGGTCTGCTCTTGCTGCCGCAAACTCCGGGCTGTCATTCAGGCACTATATAGTCTCCTCATGCTGCTGCCAACTCCAGGCTGTGTCATTCATTGTGCCTCTCTGCGACAGTGATTCTAATAGCTACACCTCTAATCTGCATGTCATACTGAATAACAGTATTATTTCACTAACCCAGCGTACACCCTATGCATGTTACAGCAAAGCAAAGTGTTCTACACCCCTATTGAGGCTCTCTGTAGGCCAGAAATTGCTGTTTTTAATAGAGATTTGCCGCAAATAAATTCGGAAAATTCGGCAAATAGGTTGAATCAAATTTTTCAAACATTCGCTCATCTCTAATTATTATTGTGATTAATAATCATAATAATATGCATTATTATTAATAATAATGTATTATTATTATTTTTTTTTGTAAATGAGTGTATATCAAAGGTCAAAACAAATATCTCTGCTATGATCTCTGCATGAACTGTATCTGCATCAACGGGGGATTTGTAACTGTAAGAGACTATAGAATGTTACATTTTTTTGATGGGAACACATAATTAATAACTAATTCATTTTTACTATTATTTTAAATGGGGATAAAAAAAAAACTCAGTACTGCAATCTAAGCAGATAATGTTCCATCAAATTTCTTATTTTAAAAGATAGTTTTTTGGACTGTTAGCGGCTGTGAGGTTGAAGCAGTTAAATTTTGTATGCGTTAGATTGTTACTCTCATTCCCGATAATATTTTACATATTCCTGCAATGTTATTGAATAACAAAATAAGCAGTAAAATGACTCTACATCTTCCAACTCCTGCTGTGCTTATTGTGAGAGTGAGCAGAATTACATCTACTACAACCATGACTTGTATTAAACTAATCAAGCACACAGTGGCATTTATTGGAAGATCGGGAGGAGGGGGGGGGGATTTAAAGAATTAACAGTGATTGCTTGCTACACATGAATAACAAAAAAACACTTAAATATGAGGATTAATATCCAAGATCACATCTCAGAAAGGAACAAAATAAGTTAATGCTAGGGAGAAGTAGAGGTAAAAATAGCTTATTTTTTTTTGTTAGCGTCATTTGCCCATAATGTCTTTTTAGATGCAAATATAAACCATTTAGGCCCATTCATGCCAGCAGATTTGTTGCAGAAATATCTGCAACTGAAAAATCAGTTCCTATTATTCTAAATAGGCTGTTTTGGCAAATAACGGATTCCAATAAATAAATAATTCACAGCAATTTCTGCCTCAAATCAGCTAAAGAATATCCAAACTAAATCATTTTTATTGTATTAGTTTTTTTTAGTGAGACCAGTTTTTACTAGAATGATTTAAGCCTACTAAAGGTCAAACAAGATAGCCGAGCAAGGGTCTCTTGACAAGTCTTAGATGTTGCAAAACTTCTACTCCCCGCATGCCCGGACAGCCATTGGCAGTCTGGGCATGCTGGGAGTTGAAGTTTTGCAACATCTGGAGAGCAACAGTTTGAGACCACTGTTTTGTGACCACTGTTTTACAATGTCCACTATGTGAATGGTTATGGAGAAATTTACGTGCTTGATATAAACACGACCCATACTGACAGGCCTGGTGCAAGGATTTTTGCCACCCTAGGTGAAAGCTCATTTTGCCGCCCCTTGGCCTTGCCTATTGGCTCTGCCCCTTAACATGCCCCACCATACTACTGGGGTGACACACTGTAACAAACCTTCTCCTCATGTAATATCTAGAGATGAGCGAACTTAGAGTAAATTCGATTCGTCACGAACTTCTCGGCTCGGCAGTTGATGACTTTTCCTGCATAAATTAGTTCAGCTTTCAGGTGCTCCGGTGGGCTGGAAAAGGTGGATACAGTCCTAGGAGACTCTTTCCTAGGAATGTATCCACCTTTTCCAGCCCACCGGAGCACCTGAAGGCCGAACTTATTTACGCAGGATAAGTCATCAACTGCCGAGCCGAGAAGTTCGTGACAAATCGAATTTACTATAAGTTTGCTTATCTCTAGTAATAACCTTACTACTGGGGTAACACATTGTATCAAACCCCCTTCTCATGTAATCTTCTTACTACTGGGGTGACACACTGTAACAAACCTCCTCCTCATGTAATCTCCTTACTACTGGGGTTACACACTGTAAAAAAAAAAAACCTTCTCACCTAATCTCCTTACTACTTGGGGGGCAGTGTGGATGGGCGGGTGCATGATGCAAGCTATCTTTATTGCTGTGGTCAGAGCAGCAAACCCATCAAGAGTGCACTCTAGTGGTTGCCTCTGTTGCCTATAGGCAGAGCCGACCCCGCATAGCAATTAAAACAATTCTTTTCAGCCAAAGACAATTTTAACCCCTTAACAACCCAGGATGTATATTTACATCCTGTGCCGGCTCCCGCAATATAATGTGGGGTCACGTGGGGACCTCACATCATATTGGGTAGGTCCCCGTGGCCATCAATGGCCGGGACAGGCGGCTAATACCGGTCATCACCGATCATGGTGATGCCTGGTATTAACCCTTCAGCTTTGATCGCCGCATCTGAAGTAAAAGTGAAACCTTTCCGGCAGCTCAGTGGTGCTGTTCGGGACCGCCACGGTGAAATTGAGGTGTCCCGAATAATTTGCAGGGTACGAGGAGGATCCCTACCTGCCTCCTCGCTGTCCGATTGCCAAATTACTGCTCTGTGCCTGAGATCCAGGCAGAAGCAGTCAAGCGGAGATAACACTGATCAATGCCATGATATTGCATGGCAGTGATCAGTGTAGGAAATCAGTGTGTGCAATGTTATAGTACCCTATGGGGGCAATTACATTGCAAAAAAAAAAAGGGAAAATAAAGTGTTAATATATGTGATTTAACCCTTCCCTAATAAAAGTCTGAATCACCCCCCTTTTCCCATAAAAAAAACTATGTAAATAAAAATAAATAGAAACATATGTGGTATCACCGCATGTGTAAATGTCAGAACTATAAAAATATATAATTAATTAAACCTCACGGTCAATACCGCACACATAAAAAAATTCCAAAATAGCGTATTTTTGGTCACTTTTTTACCATAAAAAAATGTATAAAAAGCGATCAAAAAGTCTGATCAAAACAACAATGGTACAGATAAAAACTTAAGTTCAGGGCACAAAAAATTAGCCCTCATACATCCCCATATGCAGAAAAATAAGATGACCCTTTTAAGCGTATTCATTTTTGTGCACGTAGTTATGATTTTTTTCAGAAATACGACAAAATCAAACCTATATAAGTAGGGTATCATTTTAATCTTATGGACCCACAGAATAAAGAGACGGTGTCATTTTACAGAAGAATGCACTGCATAGAAGCCCCCAAAAGTTACAGAATGGCGTTTTCTTTTTTCAATTTTGTCGCACAATGATTTTTTTTTTTGGTTTCACCAAAGATTTTTGGGTAAAATTACTGATGTCATTGCAAAGTAGAATTGGTGGCGCAAAAAAATAAGCGATCATATGGATTTTTAGGTGGAAATTTGAAAGGGTTATGATTTTTAAAAGGTAAGGAGGAAAAAAACGAAAATGCAAAAACTGAAAAGGGGCCAAGGCTCTTAATGTGCCCTAATAGCATAAAAAAAAACAACTATTGTACAGGTATACTTTTACCTTGCTTTCCCATGATTTTATTACAAAGAATTTTAAGGTGTAAAGTTGTAAATTGGTTCAGTAGATCCTTGGAAGATCTTGGTATTATGGCATAATATGGTGGTTAAAATAGCCACTTGAAAGTGTCCGTAATATCATTTTATTTTAATACATTCACCATACACACCTGAGAAACATAACATAATTTGGGCTTTAAAGGGGTACTCCGCCCCTAGACATCTTATCCCCTATCCAAAGGATAGGGGATAAGATGTCAGATCGCCGTGGTCCCGCTGCTGGGGAGTCCCGGGATCCCCGCTGCGGCACTGCGCTATCATTACAGCACAGAGCGAGTTCGCTCTGTGCGTAATGACGGGCGATACAGGGGATGGAGCTGCGTAACGTCATGGCTCCGCCCCTCGTGACATCATGGCCCGTCCCCTTAATGCAAGTCTATGGCAGGGGGCGTGACGACAGCCACGCCCCCTCCCATAAACTTTTATTGAAAGGGGCGGGCCTTGACCTCATGAGGGGAGGAGCCGTGACATAACGATGCTCTGGCCCCTGTATTGCCCGTCATTACATGCAGAGCGAACTCGCTCTGTGCTGTAATGATAGCGCGGTGCCGCAGCGGGGATCCCGGGGCTCCCCAGCAGTGGGACTGCGGCAATCTGACATCTTATCCCCTATCCTTTGGAGGGGCGGAGTACCCCTTTAAGGACATATCTACTACGGGGTCCTTGGAGAAAGTAATCCCAGGCCTGGTTGGTCCCATTACTTTTACTACTGATTGGAAATTATGCAGTACTACTTCCCCTGGGTGACATCCCTGTCAGTACATAAAGGTTTGAGAGTATTGCCCGAAGGGTCATGGAAAGCAGAGGGAAATAAGCCTCCGACCTTTCTGTCCCAGAGGGCAAAATCAGAAGAGATAATAAAAGGTCCATTTCAATCATTGCTATGAGGTCCCCTTTCTGGTTGTCACTGGTTGCCTTTATATACAATTTTATATAGTAGTTTAAATTTCAGTCGTGTCTTGAACTTTAATACGAAGCATCATTTTCATCATATCAATAATAGAAAAAGAAGAGTTAACACCAAACCCAATAGTAATGGAGGTTTTTGAATAAAAATGAAAGGTAAAAGTTGGAAGTAGCCAGGCCCATCATCCGATTTTGGGTAGTAGCTGGCAAAGTAGTTTTATTTCTCCAAACAACAACTAATATTATTATTATCATTATTATTATTAGTAGTAGCAGCAGTAGTAGTATAGTTATAATAATAAAAATATAATATATTTATTAAAAATAAAATGTCTCATTCATTCATCTTTTTATACAAATATATAGGTCAAATGTATCCCTCTGTGTCATCTTTGTTGAGTTGACCCACACCCTATAGCGATCTTTTCCAAGTATTAATCTTAAGGTATACATTCTGCAAAGCAAGCAGGAGTTGATAAATCTCTTATTGTAGCTCTACAAAAATGAAAAAAGTGCAAGGTCGAATTGAACTAACAAGAATTCCCACAGCGTTTTTTTTTATTTTTTTTTTTAACATCGCTCTTAATAAAACTTGTCATTATTTTTATGCTTTTATTTATATCAGTCCTTGCTTTCTGTGGCAACCGCTCTGGCATTCCCATAGGCATTCCCTTTATTGTAATATAATTAATACAATAAGCCAGCCCGAAATGTTCCATTTGTAAGAATCATTTGTGCATGTTACTGAGTCTTTTGGCAAATGAAGAGAATAATAGTAGCTGAAATAAATCTCCTACCTGTGGAATATTGCAAAATGAATCTAAGCTGTGCAATTTGTTTCATTTGTTTCTTGTATAAGACACAAAATTTCGAACTGGGAATGGTAAACCTACAGAAAATAGAGTTTTACTAAATATTTAACGATTCAAAACTACTTCAGTTGCATTTGCTCATACATGTGCAGTGGTGGGATTCAAGTTTTTAGCAATAGGTTCCCAACTTGCTGTTGAGGTCTGCGGTCTATAGATCCACAGATAACAATTTTTCCTCTTGTGATTAAAGGGGTTATCCATTGATTTTTTTTTATTTTTCCACTCTGCCCGGGCTGAGAAAAATAACATACTTTAACTTATCTTCCGCCGCTCCCCCCGGTGCGCTGATATCAGTCTCCCGTTCTTTGACCCCAGTTTTATTCCACATTCTAGGCGCCCGACACATCAGACTACACTAGACGATCTCTTGCCTCACCCGATGATATGCTTAGTTTCAGTGTCATATAACAGGCCCTGACCCATCCTTCTTCCTGTTGCCCGTGCCTATTATATAACACTTCCGCTCACCTATGAAATTGAATGGTAGAGCAGAGGGCTTATGGCTCTGTGCTCTATAACAGTATTCACAGTCATGACAGTATGCACTGTCATAGTATGCCCTGTATAACTGCATATGTGCCTTGTGAATGTCCATCCAGTTGCAAGGGGGCAGCAATAACAGTGAAACCGTCTTGGGTGCAGCCCTGATGCTATATGGATCCATATACCAGGCTGCTTTTTAGGTAAATACGTTAATATTTCATTGATCAGTCCTGTTTTCATGACTTAGAAAGTACAGAGCTCAGGTCCTAAGCTCCCAGATCACCAGATTTAAAGGCTTACATGGAATATTGTCTGTCAGTGTTTTCTTTAAGCTGAGCAGCCGTAATGCATAAACATATAGTATTGCATAAACATATAATATTATATGACTTTGTCATCCTTAAGTCTTGGTGATTAGAAGCAGCTGACCGGCACTGCTCTATCTCTCTCTGTACGGGTCGGAAGTGGTTCGCAGGGGGGACTGCGTATGGAGGTGCTCAACTACTTAGAGATACAGACTGTCCACAATGATACAGGTGAAGAAAAAAGCGTAGTGGCACTCACCAATTTGGTTATTCCATAGATAGCTTTATTCCATTAGAAGGTGCATTCACAAGGGCGGCGACAGATCCAGCCGGACCGGGACGCCAGTGCGTTCGCTTGCTGGGTTACAATTGTTTCACGCTTGCGCGCTTCAACGGACCCTCCCTCTCACCGCTTCCCTCACCTGTCTATAAGCACCTACAACAGGTGACGTCAGAGGTGGGAGGGATTACAACAAACATTAGTTTAAAAACCAGTTACAAAAAACTATATTTAAAACCAATAATCAGTTACAAGAAAGTGCCCAAGTCTATTCTATCGTTAAGACCTACGTTATCTTGTGCCCTAGTTTTTAAGATCCAGCGGGCCTCTACTTCACGTAACTCTTTAATGATGTTCACTCCTTTTCGCGGGGTTAACCGTTTAATCCCTGTAAATTTTAGTACGCTTGTGTTCCCACCATGCTCTTTTTTAACGTGCTCAATCAGGCGCGGAGACCCTTTACCTGACCCTATAGACCAGACGTGCTCTCTGAACCGAGTGTTCATGGCACGTATGGTACTCCCAATATAGAACTTCCCGCACGTACATATGATTGCGTACACCACATAACTGGTTCTACAACATATGTACTCGGTTATCTCTTTGGTTATCCCGCCCACTGTCACATTTTTGCCTGAAGAAAACTGAGGACACCATTTACATCTCTTACATTGAAAATTGCCTTTCACTGACATTTTCTGTAACCAATTCTCAGAACTTACTTCTTTAAACTTACTGCTAACCAGTTCATCTTTTAAATTCTTCGTTCTTTTGAACGTTACTACAGGTCTTTGTAGTCTGACATCTCCTAACTGTGGGTCTCTTTCAATCAAGCTCCAATTTTTTTGGATCGAACTTCTAATTAAGTCAGATAGGGGGCTAAATTTAAATGAAAAACAAAACTTTTCACCAGTTTTTTCAGTATTACTTTTTCTGTGGTATCTCTTATTTTTGCTACCCTTGAGCAGCTCATTTCTAGTTACTTTATTCGCTCTATCCAGCGCATCACGGAGGACTTCCTTCGGGTATCCTCTTAGCGACAATCTTTGCATCAAGGCAGTAGCTTGTTCTTCAAATGCCTCTGGAGAGCTATTGATGCGTTTCAAACGCAATAGTTGTCCATAAGGGATAGCTTTTCTGGTGTGAATGGGGTGGTAGCTGTCAAAATGTAATATAGAGTTAGTTGCGGTTTCTTTTCGATAACCTTTGGTAACTAATTGACAGTTTTCTATCACCACCTTCACATCCAGAAATTCTAATTCGGAGTCACTACATTTCGAAGTGAAACGCATGTTCAAGTCATTACAATTTAGGCATGTTACAAACTCCTCGAAGGCAGACTGTGTACCCTCCCACACCATAAAGATATCATCCACGAACCTTAGATAACATCGAATGTGCTTAAGAAATTTGTTTTGTGTGGAGAATACAAATCTGTCCTCGAAATGGGCCAGGAACAAGTTAGCAAATGTGCACGCTACCGGCGTGCCCATTGCTACTCCCCGTTTTTGTGCGAACCATTGCTCGCCAAACTTGAAAACATTATTCCCTAGAACGAATGTAAGTGCTTCACAGACAAAGTTGATATAATTATCACTCTTGTCTGTGTTTTCCAAGACCTTTCGGATGCACTCGGTTCCATCCCCCTGCGGTATACGAGTGTAAAGGGACTCCACATCTATAGAAGTTAAGAGGAGTCCCTCTCGCCAGGGGATGTCACCCAGTGCTGCCAAAAAGTCATTGGTATCTTTTACCAAAGCAGGCACATCTTTTAATAACGGGCGTAGCAACCAGTCCAGATATTTGGACAAAGACTCCGTTAGAGAGCCCACCCCGGAGACAATGGGTCTCCCGGGTGGGCTCTCCAGGGTCTTGTGAATTTTGGGTAGGAAGTACCAATTCGGATCCTTTACTACATCAGGGAACAACCGTTCCGCTAGTTTTTCAGATAGTATACCAGATTCTACTTGTTTTCGCAAAAAGGACTGTAGTTTGGACTTAAGATGAGGAGTTGGATCGTTTTTTAGTTTCTGATACGTATCAGTATCTCCTAATTGTCGTGTTGCCTCCTGTATGTAGTACGACCTTGGCATCACCACTACATTGCCCCCTTTATCGGCTTTTTTTATTATTAAATTGCCTTGCGTTTTTAACCATTGAAGAGCTTTACGCTCCTCTAATGTCAAATTGGGGGATGCCTGTGGATATACCAAGGCCCTTACATCAGCGAGGACTCGTTCCTGAAATTGATCCAAACTTGTACCTGGTATCAAGGGGGGGCAAAACTTCGATTTATTACCACCTCTAAAATCCTGATATTCAAATACTGTTGAATCTGAACAACTTACATCTAGTAATTCTAGCAAGGTATCTACACATTCCCTATCTGTATCTGACAGTTTGCCGGGCATGCTAAAACCTAGTGGTCCTACAACAACAGGGATTTCCCCTTCCTTCTTAATCTGGCTAGTAGGTTGTACATTAACCTGTTGAAAAAAGAATTTTTTTAAATTGAGTTTCCTGACACATTTGAATAAATCGATCTCAAAATCTTCGAAATGAAACTGTTCACTGACAGGCAAAAATGTGACAGTGGGCGGGATAACCAAAGAGATAACCGAGTACATATGTTGTAGAACCAGTTATGTGGTGTACGCAATCATATGTACGTGCGGGAAGTTCTATATTGGGAGTACCATACGTGCCATGAACACTCGGTTCAGAGAGCACGTCTGGTCTATAGGGTCAGGTAAAGGGTCTCCGCGCCTGATTGAGCACGTTAAAAAAGAGCATGGTGGGAACACAAGCGTACTAAAATTTACAGGGATTAAACGGTTAACCCCGCGAAAAGGAGTGAACATCATTAAAGAGTTACGTGAAGTAGAGGCCCGCTGGATCTTAAAAACTAGGGCACAAGATAACGTAGGTCTTAACGATAGAATAGACTTGGGCACTTTCTTGTAACTGATTATTGGTTTTAAATATAGTTTTTTGTAACTGGTTTTTAAACTAATGTTTGTTGTAATCCCTCCCACCTCTGACGTCACCTGTTGTAGGTGCTTATAGACAGGTGAGGGAAGCGGTGAGAGGGAGGGTCCGTTGAAGCGCGCAAGCGTGAAACAATTGTAACCCAGCAAGCGAACGCACTGGCGTCCCGGTCCGGCTGGATCTGTCGCCGCCCTTGTGAATGCACCTTCTAATGGAATAAAGCTATCTATGGAATAACCAAATTGGTGAGTGCCACTACGCTTTTTTCTTCACCTGTATCATCCTTAAGTCTGTCATACCTCAGATGAAAATGAAAGTGTTGAGTCAGCAGAGCTTCGGCAGACCTGCTAGCACTGACAGTGTGTGATTGGCTGCTGCCAGCAAAGATACTGTGATTGGTTGATGGGAGCACAAAAATACTGTGATTGGTTGATGGGAGAGTAGGTGTGTGCAGTCCCGCCCCACTGTTTACACACATTTCTTTACAAACCCTAATCCTCTCATGTACCCAGATTTCCCCTATTCCTGCAAAAGAAACCTGTGCTAATCCTCTCATGTGCCCAGCTTTCCGCTATTCCTGCAAAACAAACCTGCACTCACTGTGATTGGTTGATGGGAGCGTAGGTGTATGCAGTCCCGCTCCACTGTTTAGACACATTTCTTTACAAATCCTAATCCTCTCATGTACCCAGCTTTCCCCTATCCCTGCAAAACAAACCTGCGCTCTCGGCTTTTGCCCTATTCCTGCAAAACCTACAGTCATGTACTCAGCTTTTATCAATTCCTGATAAACCTACAGCCGACTATCAGCATTGGCGTAAAGATATATTATTTTAAACTATATTTTGTATTTGTGTCTTCCAAGAAATACTGCTTATCTTTAGATGTGTGGAATGGCGGTTAATGGAATACGTTTTTGTGGGTTAAAAATACTAGGATTGATGGTCAATAGCAAGAATGTTAAGTTAGTGTAGTTGATAATATAGTGTCTGTACCTGTGTGTGACGGTTTTCTCACAATTCTTCTGTGATTTTCACTCCAATATTTATTTTTATCAGCATATAAATTGACTGTTTTCTCAGATTTTTCCCAGGTTGCAATGCGGCTGAGACCTGACTCACTATTTAGCTTATGACAGGAAGTCTGTCTTCTTCAATGGGTGGAGGGATCGCTTGGTGGGAGAGAGATCAATCTGCAACTAATGCAACAGCTGTAGGCACCCTGATTGAAAACCACAGGTCTTTGAATGGATGCATCTCATTTACGTTTCAATGGGTGGGGTGGCTGAGGAAAATGGAATTGTGGGATTTGTAGTCAAAAAAAGAAAAGTTAAACAGGAAACACCAATTTACAAAAAGCTAGCCACAATATTATGGTTATCTCACAACATAGCCATTTAGCCCCAAGACAAGCGCAGATCCTTCCTAAGCATGTCCATTACAGTCTGCCAGGTACGTACTAAAATCACCTTATGGTGGATAACCCCTTTAATTAATTTACACATCAGAAAAGTCTCAGGGCCTCTCTATCAATCTGTGCATCATTTTTTCTATAGAATCAAGAGACCAAAAAGCAAAACCTGCTGATCATTCTTTTATATATTTTATTATATGGGATACAATTGCACCAATAGCATAGGATGAAGCATCACAAGGAACTTTTATGGGCAAGTTTGGGGTCATAGTTTGTCAGTACTATATTCAATATCATTAATCTCTTTGATTCTTTGAAAGATAGCTTACAGAGTTTAGTCCATTTCTAGGGCTTTCCTGCTCATAGTAAAGCATTTTATAGGTATATTACCGTAACTAGGTTTAGTAAGAATCAGTTGTAGAAGTTAAAAAATCTTGAAGAGTAACATAGTTGTTGTGACACATTTTATGGTCTTGGTGCATTCACCACAGCATGTACATTGTTATGGCTCTAGTGTAAACCTCATGCATCCATAGTGTACCCTCAGTAAGAAATACTTGTTTTAAAGAATTTGAGATTTTCCTAGTGTTATGACGGAAAATATGGATTTTATTAAAGACAAGAGGCGAGTATTATATGCCATTCTTCCTTTACTAGCTCAGAATAGCAGCAAACAAATGGTTAATAAGTAGAAAGGAAAAACATCACAGGTGATAACAGGTGTGCTAATGCATGAAGCACCAATCAGACAGCAGGGCAGATGATATATGGCAGTAAAGGTCTTCCATATCCCTCTTTCTTTGTTGCAGATTTGACCAGGAGATGAGAAGTCTTTCCCGCTGTGCTGAAGTGGTTCTGAAACAGGGTAACAATCTTAACCGGTAAATTATCTCAACTGGGAACAGGAAAACTGCAGACGAACTGTTCTTAGGGTGAAGATCCCGCGAAGATCCTTCTACGAAACTAAGGAGAAACACAAACAGAAAAATCATAACAGGGTGGGTCCTGCAGGGAGGGATAATACTCGCCTCTTGTCTTAAATAAAATCCATGTTTTCCGTCATAACACTAGGAAAATCTCAAATTTTATGGCAAGACAAGAGGCTCATATTATATGCCAGTTTAAAGCTTACAATACAAGCATAATAAACTGCATAATAAACATATATTTACATAACGACACTACTGGCTATATGAAATTCAGGACGGAAATAAAAGGTTCTGAAGGTAGATTCTGAAGACCAATCAGCGGTTTTCAGAATGTCAGAAAGAGAAACTCCCGCTTGATAAGCCTTAGAAGACATAGCTCCTCTAACCGAATGGGCACCGAATTGAGAAATATCAATACCCGCAAGTTGCATGGTATTTTTGACCCATCTAGCCAAAGAGGGCGAAGATACAGGGAGAAAAGGTTTACAGTATGAGATGAGTAGTTGAGATGAGTTGGGGGACCTGAAAGGGAGAGTTTTTGCCTCATAAGCTTTAAGGCAACGAACCACGCACAGTTTTTCTTGTTGAGGAAAAGCCGGGTAAAAAAACGATTGCAGGTTGGTTTTTGTGCGTCTGACCACAGAGACGCTAACTCCCTGTGGGGAAAAAGATCTACGAGAGATGTCCAGGGCCCGAACATCCGAGATTCGTTTCATGGAAATGAGGCAAAGGAGAGAAGCAAGCTTAAAGGAAAGAAGCTTAAGAGGAAGAAGATCGTTGTCTTCCCAAGATTTGAATAAATTGAAGATTAAATTAACATCCCAGGTAAAGAGGTATCTGGGACAAGGAGGTCTTTTAACTTTAATGCCCTTCATTAGTCTACAGACCAGAGGGTGTTTACCTACTGGAAAGTTTTCCAATGGAGGGAGGTAAAACGATAGAGCCGATCTATATACATTGATGGTACGGTAAGCCTTACCAAATTCAAAAGAAAAGGACAAATAGTTCAAGATGTCGGCTATAGATGCATGAAGGGGATCCAGGTCCCGTTACATGCACCAATGTACCCAAAGATTCCAGGCCGATCTGTAAGCTGATTTGGTACCGGGGGCCCAGGCCTCTGACAATATGTCTTGAGTGATCTGTGAAAATTGTGCACTAATGTTTGTTGACCTGAGACCAACCATGCCACCAGAGTGAGAAGGTCCGAAGTCACTAGTGGATAAGGATTCCCGTCGGGGTCTGAAAGGACTTCAGGGCAAGAGGGGATGATGCGAGGAAGGTCTATTGTCATTCCCAGGATTTGGGGAAACAAAGCTTGGGTTGGCCACCAAGGAGTTATTATGACCATCGTCACTTGTTGGATCCAAGCTTGAAGAAGAACTCTCGGAATGAGAGCGAAGGGGGGAAAGGCATAGAGGGTCATTGGAGGCCATGATTGTAGAAAAGTATCCGTTGCTAATGCCTCGGGGTCCGGGCGCCAGCTGAAGAATTGGGGAAGCTGACGATTCAAACGGGAGGCAAACAGATCTATGCTGAAGGGACCCCACAGGGAACTGATTTGTTGGAAAAAACGATTGAGTTTCCAATCGCTGTTGTCCACTAGGTAGCGAGAATTCCAATCCGCTACAGTGTTGGACAGTCCAGGGAGATATTCTGCTTTGAGGACGATGTTCTTGTCCAGACAGAATTGCCAGATGTCCTTGGCGATGTCCGCCAGGAGTTTCGATTTGGTACCTCCAAGTCGATTTATATATTGTACCGCTGAGATATTGTCTATCTTTAGTAGGATACAACAGTGAGACTTGTCTCTTCCAAAGCTTCTGAGGGCAAAGAAGCCCGCCAGTAGCTCCAGACAGTTGATGTGAAGAAGATTTTCATCTTCTGACCATTTGCCTCCAGTGGACAGCTGACCACAACGAGCACCCCAGCCCTGTAGGCTGGCATCTGATTCCAGAATAAGGTCTGGAATGGAATTGAAAATAGCTTTCCCGTTCCATTCTTGAATGTGGTCCAGCCAACAAAGAAGCTCTTCTCTGGTTTCTGGGGTCAAGGTTACTTCGTCTGAGTAGGCTAATCCTTCTCTCAGGTGTTGAGCTTTGAGACGTTGCAACACCCTGTAGTGGAGAGGGGCCAGAAAAATTGCCTGAATAGAGGCAGACAGCAGACCCACTATACGGGCAATGCTCCTGAGAGGTATGAGTTCCTTTTTTAGGATCGCCCGGATTTCCTTTCGAATCAGAGTCAATTTCCTGGACGGAAGACTCAGTGTGGCTAACTGGGTGTCTATCGTGAAGCCCAGAAATTCTACCTCCTTTGCAGGGGTCAAAATGGATTTTTTGACGTTGACAAGAAAACCCAGGCTGGACAAAAGAGATAGTGTCCAATGAGCATGAAGTTTGATGAGGTGGAGCGATTGGGCCATGATGAGGATATCGTCCAAATATATTATTAGACGTACCCCCCTGCTCCGCAGGACAGCAACTACTGGTTTTAGGAGCTTTGTAAAGCACCAGGGAGCTGATGACAGACCAAATGGGAGGCTTGTAAACTGCCATTTCTGACCCTCCCATAGGAATTGAAGGTATGCTTGATGTGACTGGTGAATGGGTACAGTTAGGTACGCATCCTTTAGGTCTATCTTGACCAACCAGTCGTTTTTGACCAGTAAATCCCTTAGAAGATGGATACACTCCATCTTGAAATGTTGGTATTTGACATAATAATTCAATTCCCTTAGGTTTATTACCGGCCTGTAAGAGCCGTCCTTCTTTTTTACCAAAAATAGGTTGCTGAGGAAACCTGGTGTCTGGGTGGCGATTGGGGTAATAGCGCCTTTGAGGTAGAGTTCCTTTACTTCGGAGCTTACCAAGAGGAAATCCTCCTGAGAAAAATGAATAGGCTGAGGGAGAAACTCTTGGGTCGGAAGGCTCCAAAAATCTGATAACCGTTTATGGTGTTCAGAACCCAAGCATCTGATGTCATCATATTTCAAGCTTGGAAAAAATATTTGAGTCTGCCTCCGAGGGGCACTTGGGAAGAAGATGGAAGATTGTGACTTACCTGAAGACGGTCTGGATTTGGAGTATCCTCGATGTGCCCGTGCTCTCCAGGGCCTGGCTCTTGCAGGGAAGAAGGGTGACGGCTTGTATCATGTGGATCCATAATTGGTCCTGTCGGGGTTGGAGGGACCCTTGTAGGATTGTCTATCCTGGTACAAACGGCCGGGGAAGCGGCCCCTTCCTTTCCCGGCCTTTCCCAAAAAAATTATTTGAAAAACTTTTTTTAATGGATGTTTGCGCTTTATCAAGCGAAGAGAACAGTCCCACATATTTTGAGATTTCTTTGATAAACGCATCACCAAAAAGTAAGCCTTCCGACTGGGTGTCTGGCTCTGAATTGGCTAAATGCATCAACTGCGGATCCATTTTTTAACAGGATTGCTCTGCGCCTCTCGCTGCAGAAAGCTGCATTAACATTGCCATACATGCAGGCAAGTCTTTGTGCCCAACATCGCATAGTTTCCACATCAATTGGACGTCCGGAAGCTGCCGCCTCCTCGGACAAGTCCAGGATCTTTGTGATTGGTCCCAACAAGTCCAGGAACTTATCCTGACAAAACCGAAAGGAGCGATCTACCCTTTTTTGGGGTTACTACCAGACTTCTGGAGGTTTTTGGCAATAATGGGATCCAATTCGGGAGTCTGGGAGAACTTTCTCGGCAAGGTGGGTCTGGGGCATTCAGCCCTCATTTTGTTTCTATCTGACTTCTCCAACGGCTTCCTGAGCCATGCGCATAAAAATTCTGCGACTTGTGGATTAGGGACCCATTCCCCGGAACGGGGGTGCCTGATGCTATCGGGGTGAAAAAATGGTTGACCCTTGCTGTCCAGAATGGCCGGACCAGACTTCCCAGAAGATGTCTGGGGGTCCTCCTCCTGATCTGACAATTCTTCGTATTCAGAATCGGATTGGGAATGAGTCTCGGACTCCTCCTCGGAGCTATGGCTAGATGAGGTATTATAAGAGTCTGGCTTAAGCCTATTAGAGGCTTTGGTAACCCGCTTGTCTTTTATCTCCTCGCGGGACGAGTGTTTGGGGTGTCTGTCATGACCACCTTTATTAGTGCTACCCTTTTTAGGTGCATCAGAAACTGTTACCTGATCCTCCTGATGTAACGCAGGTTTTTTACCTGAAGGCGGATCGGTCAGGGAAAAACGTCTCTTCTGAGAACATTTGCCAGCTCTTTTGTAGCCTTTTGCTAGACCAGAAGGGGATTCCTCCACTGATAGAAATATATCAGACGGGGTAGTGGGTAAATTCTTTTTAGAAACTGATGAGGATAGGGTTAAGGCCCTGACCACTGACCTGGTAAGGGATTCCTGCATAGATCCCAAGGCGGACTGAACCGCTGTACTCACTGACCTGGCCACAGAATCGTCCACTAGATTTTTAATGTGGTCTTCCAGGGCGTGCTGGTAGTATCTATCCCCCATAGGAGAGGTAAGAGGGGGAGACTGCATAATTTTATCCTCATTGGCCATAATACAGTAGGTATGGAAAAAGTATGAATAGAGGAAAAAATATATAAAATATATAAGGCCAGTCAAAAAATGACTATATTCCACAATACTATGTGGCACCAATATGAAAATATGGAAATATTCACTGAGGAGATATTCGCAGTATGAGGTAATATGTCTTGAGCGCTACTGAGAGAAATCTGAAGCTGCTCGCGTAACCCCGCGATGCTTGACGAGATCGCATCAGGCACGAGGTTATTCTGCCCAGTGACAGGGAGCGCATGCGCCATACTGTCCCTGAGCAGAGGCGCGGACCGGGACCCTTATGACCCCGGAGAAGGATACAAGGCTGCAGGTAGGTAAAGGGGGGGGGAAATATATAACTAAATATTTATATTTAAATGAGCGCGATACCAGCGCTACACTGGGGGGGGGGGGGGGAGTGCGGGACCCAGAGGCCCCGGTTCATAAAAACGTGACTCGCTGTGAGTGAATAAACACGGGGAGAACTGTGTAAACAAACGAAGCGAGACAGCAAAGTATATAACTGAAGAAACTGAATATGAAATATGTAAAAATTGCAGAGAATTAATACATATACTTATCTTAGTGCTGAGCAGCAAAGAAAGAGGGATATGGAAGACCTTTACTGCCTTATATCATCTGCCCTGCTGTCTGATTGGTGCTTCATGCATTAGCACACCTGTTATCACCTGTGATGTTTTTTCTTTCTACTTATTAACCATTTGTTTGCTGCTATTCTGAGCTAGTAAAGGAAGAATGACATATAATATGAGTCTCTTGTCTTGCCATAAAATTCATTTTTCTTGACAAAATCTGAGTCCATTTTGCATTAATTGCTTTAAAGGGATATTTTGGCCAAAGACATCTTATCCCATACCCTTTGGCCGCCACGCACCCTCCCATAGACATGAATTGAGGGGGAGTGGTGTGATGCCACAAGGGGGCGTGGCTTGACGTCACGTCTCCAGTTCCGGAAACACAGAGGTTTCCAAGACTGGAGCAGCAGCCCTGCATAGAATGCAGGTGCTGCACAGAGATCACGGGGGGTCCCAGCAGTGGGCCCTCCGCGATCAAACATGCAAACAAACATGCCAGACAGCTGAGACAGATGCCACTTCAAACATCATGGCATAGTTTCATTGAAGTAACACTGTGGCCAGATGTTAACTGTAAATCAATGAGAAATCGCAAAATAATTTTTTCCAGTTTGCGTTCTTCAATTTGACATTTTTTTCACTCTTTTTTTTTCACTCTTTTCTGGCGTTTTTCAGCTCCTTGGTGGTTTTGCAAAGCTGCAACATGTTGAGCCTATGGCGTTTTTTATTCCGGAAATCGTGGCATTTTTTTCCCATAGAAGTCTATGGGAGTAAAAAAAATGCCAAGAAAAACAACATGTGGGTTTTACTTTGCAAGCAGTCTTTATTCTTTTTTGTATAGATGCAGCCGGCTGGCCACTCTTCTATGGTCCCCTGCACTGCCGTATATATACACCTATTAATATTTTCCGCAGAGGGCTGTGATTGGCCAGATGGTTCCAGTCACTTACAACTCTCTGTGGGAAATATGAATAGGGGTATATATACATCAGTGCAGGGGACCATAGAAGAGCGGCCGGCCGCCTTCATCTATACGTTACACATGAGGATCGCAACGGGTACTACAGCTCCCAGCATGAAGCAGAGTTTGCTCCATGTTGGGAGCAGTAGTACCTGCAGTTAAGGAAAGATCACAGCGGGTACACTCCTGACACCCGCTGTGATCGTCCTTCATCACTGAGATGTGGAGGGGCTTTCTCCTGTTCTCGCATCTCTGCTCTGTACTCTGGCCGGCCACTCACAATATATATTTCCCTCTGAGAGCGAGGATTGGCTGCCACCATCCGGCCAATCCCCACTCTGGGCGGAAAATATGAATAATTGATGTAAATTTCTATTTACATCACTGGCCGGCTGTATAGAGCCGCTCCGCATCTCTGCTATATTATGGACAATCGCATTGGGTGTCAGGAGTGTCAGGAGTGACACCCGGGGCGATCTTTCAAGAAATACAGGAACTTCTACTCCCATCATGAAACAGTGTGTTCAATGCTGGAAGTAATAATACTACCTAAAAATAAGTGGAAAAAAAACACATTACAATTTTACAATTTTATGCAGCCTTGTCCATGAGTCAACCCTTGTCCATGAATCATGGAGAAGTCCTGATGCTGCCACAGGACTGGTTAGTGTCCCAGTAGGCATGGGGACCCCTAGTGGTGGGAGTTTCAAGAGCCCTTTTCAAATATTCAAAAAATTTTAAACAACCATATCACAAAAAGTCTTGGGTTTTCATCAAAAAGTCTTGGGTTGTGGTTTTGTTTTGCTTTGTTGTTTGTTTGTACAAAAACCCAAAATGTTCAAAAAAATTTCTGATTTAAAAAAAAGTTTTCGGATCTGACAGTGCCCATTTAAATGTTAAATCTGGCTCTGTTAAAAGTATTTTCTGGATGTTTTTCTACATAATGCAATCTCTCAATGCAAAGAATGGAAAGAAAGGGCCCTCTCTTATTGCCGTTCACAGAACTAATAGTGTAGCTGACGTTTGATAGTTCATCCTAGCTCAGTGACAGTAGTGACCCATGTCAGAGGAATAGGTAACATCTACATGATTACATATAACCTCCATGTAGTGACTGAATACTACTTCACAAAGACTATGCAGAGGCAAATTTCGATTCCGCACTGACACTCTGAAGACCTTTTAAGTGAATACAGTTCCTTTACATCGAACGCAGACCACCATAATGACTTAGTCTACCCATGACTCACTTCCAGGGAGATTTCAAACCAAATGTCTTTGGCTCTTGGCTTTTAGCTGCACTGCCCCAAATTTTTCCAAACCCCCTGCACAAACTCTGTGTTGCCTCTTTAACAGTACCGCCCTACTTCTTCCCTTATTATTGTATCTGCTGCTGCCCTTAGTGGCCTATAACTATTTACCACAAATTATAGTGCCCCACTCCATTTTAATGTAGTGTTCCCCTAAAAACAATATTACTTCTCTCTTAGTGGCATCAGTACAAAAAGTATGCATCCTTAGTGCCTTCACACAGTAAAAGTGCCCTATTTGTGTTTATGCACAATATTAGTGCCTCCTATAGATTAACCCCTTCAGGACGGAGCCCATTTTGGCCTTAAGGACCGGAGCGTTTTTTGCACATCTGACCACTGTCACTTTAAACATTAATAACTCTGGGATGCTTTTAGTTATCATTCTGATTCCGAGATTGTTTTTCGTGACATATTCTACTTGAACATAGTGGTAAATTTTTGTCGATACTTGCATCCTTTCTTGGTGAAAAATCCGTAAATTTGATGAAAAATTTGAAAATTTTGCATTTTTCTAACTTTGAAGCTTTCTGCTTGTAAGGAAAATGGATATTACGAATACATTTTTTTGGTTCACATATACAATATGTCTACTTTATGTTTGCATCATAAAATTTATGAGTTTTTACTTTTGGAAGACACCAGAGGGCTTCAACGGTCAGCAGCAATTTTCCGATTTTTCACAAAATTTTCAAACTCAGTATTTTTCAGGGACCAGTTCAGGTTTGAAGTGGATTTGAAGGGTCTTCATATTAGAAATACCCCATAAATGATCCCATTATAAAAACTACACCCCCCCAAAGTATTCAAAATGATATTCAGTAAGTGTTTTAACCCTTTAGGTGTTTCACACGAATAGCAGCAAAGTGAAGGAGAAAATTCACAATCTTCATTTTTTACACTCACATGTTCTTGTAGACCCAATTTTTGAATTTTTACAAGGGGTAAAAGGACAACATTTTTACTTGTATTTGTAGCCCAATTTCTCTCGAGTAAGGACATACCTCATATGTCTATGTAAAGTGTTCGGCGGGCGCAGTAGAGGGCTCAGAAGCGAAGGAGCAACAAGGGGATTTTGGAGAGTACGTTTTTCTGAAATGGTTTTTGGGGGGCATGTTGCATTTAGGAAGCCCTTATGGTGCCAGAACAGCAAAAAAAAAAAAAACACATGGCATACCATTTTGGAAACTAGACCCCTCGGGGAATGTAACATGGGATAAAGTGAACCTTAATACCCCACAGGTGTTTCACAACTTTTGCAAATGTCAAAAAAAAAAAAATTACCTAAAATGCTTTTTTTCCCAATTTTTTTTTTATTTTTTAAAAAGGGTAATAGCAGAAAATACCCCTAAAAATTTTAAGCCCAATTTCTCCTGATTCAGAAAACACCCCATATGGGGGTGAAAAGTGCTCTGCTGGCGCACTACAGGTCTCGGAAGAGAAGGAGTCACATTTGGCTTTTTGAAAGCAAATTTTTCTCTGGGGGCATGCCACATTTAGGAAGCCCCTATGGTGCCAGGACAGCAAAAAAAAAACCACATGGCATATCATTTTGGAAACTAGACCCCTCGGGGAACGTAACAAGGGGTTAAGTGAACCTTTATACCCCACAGGTGTTTCACGACTTTTGCATATGTAAAAAAAAAAAAAAAATAAATAAAAATGTTTACATTTTTAAAAAGGGTAAAAGCAGAAAATACCCCCCAAAATTTGTAACACAATTTCTCCCGAGTACGGCGATACCCCATATGTGACCCTTAACTGTTGCCTTGAAATACGACAGGGCTCCAAAGTGAGAGCGCCATGCGCATTTGAGGCCTAAATTAGAGACTTGCATAGGGGTGGACATAGGGGAATTCCACGCCAGTGATTCCCAAACTGGGTGCCTCCAGCTGTTGCAAAACTCCCATCATGCCTGGACAGTCAACGGCTGTCCGACAATACTGGGAGTTGTTTTGCAACAGCTGGAGGCTCCGTTCTGGAAACAGTGGCGTACCAGACGTTTTTCCTTTTTATTGGGGAGGGGAGGGGGGTTGTATAGGGGTATGTGTATACGTAGTGTTTTTTACTTTTTATTTTATTTTTTGTGTTAGTGTAGTGTAGTGTTTTTAGGGTACAGTCGCACAGGCGGGGGTTCACGGTAGTTTCTCGCTGGCAGTTTGAGCTGCAGCAGAAAGTTTGCGGCAGCTCAAACTTGCAGCCAGATACTTACTGTAAACCTCCGCCCATGTGAGTGTACCCTGTACGTTTACATTGGGGGGGGGGGGGGGGGACATCCAGCTGTTGCATAACTACAACTCCCAGCATGCCCGTTGGCTGTCGGTGACTGCTGAGAGTTGTAGTTTTGCAACAACTGTAGGCACACTGGTTATGTATCACTGAGTTTGTGACCCAACTCATTGTTTCACAACCAGTGTGCCTCCAGCTGTTGCAAAACTACAACTCCCAGCATGTACGGTGCATGGTGTACCGTGACTGCTGAGTTGTAGTTTGCAACAGCTGGAGGCACACCGGTCGTGAAACACTGAGTTAGGTAAAAAAAAACTCTGAGTTTCACAACCAGTGTGCCTTCAGCTGTTGCAAAACTACAACTCTCAGCAGTCACCAACAGCCAACGGGCATGCTGGGAGTTGTAGTTATGCAACCAGTAGATGCACCACTACAACTCCCAGCATGCACTTTAGCTGTTTGTGCAAGCTGGGAGCTGTAGTTATACAACAGCTGAAGGTACACTTTTCCATAGAAAAAATGTGCCTCCAGCTGTTGCAAAACCATAAGTCCCAGCATGCCCATAAGGGAATGCTGGGAGTTGTGGTGGTCTGCCTCCTGCTGTTGCATAACTACAGCTGCAAGCATGCCCTTTTTGCATGCTGGGAGCTGTTGCTAAGCAACAGCAGGAGGCTGTCACTCACCTCCAACGATCCAGCCGCATGGTGTCATTCCCGCCGCCGCTGCTCCTGGGGCCCCGAGCCCCAACATTGTCGCCGGGGATCGGGGTCCCCAGCACCCAGGGTGCACTTCCCGCACCCGCTCACGTCCTCCGGAAGAGGGGCGGAGCGGGTGCGGGAGTGACACCCGCAGCAGGCGCCCTGATTGGTCGGCCGGTAATCCGGCCGACGAATCAGGGCGATCGTGAGGTGGCACCAGTTCCCTGCAGGCCCTGGCTGTTCGGGGCCGTCAGAGACGGCCCCGAACAGCCAGTAATCCCGGGTCACCGGGTCACTGGAGACCCGATTGACCCGGAATCGCCGCAGATCGCTGGACTGAATTGTCGATGACCCCCCTGGGCGATATGCCGGGATGCCTGCTGAGCGATTTCAGCAGGCATCCGGCTCCGGTCCCCAACCGGCTAGCGGTATGGATACGCCCTCGGTCCTTAAGGACTCGGGATGCAGGGCGTATCCATACACCCTATGTCTTGAAGAGGTTAAAATGTCCCTTTAGTAATCCCCAGACAGTAAAAGTGCCTTTTTATTGTTTGCCTTAAAGGATAGCTCCCACCATCCTCTTTTTTTTTTCTGTCCCTGCCTATTGCCCATCTATCCCTAACCCCCTCCCTGCCTTTTTTTTTTTTTTTATTATTATCTTAAAAATGGCATTTTGTCTGCCTGGTAGTGTGCTCACTACCAGGCAGACTTCCCCAGCAAGCACCACGTCACTGATGCCTGCTGGGGGCCGACTTCCGCCCTTAGTTCTCCTGACAGGGTGCCTCCAGCTGTTTCACCACTACAACTCCCAGCATGCCCTGACATCTATTTGCTGTCAGGGCATGCTGGGAGTTGTAGTGGGGAAACAACTGGAGGCACCCTGTGTTGGAAGACACCCAGCCCCCGACCAATATCGCCCTCCCCCTCCCCCTCACATGTGCCGGACCATGAGCGGGGGTCCGTAGCAAGCAACAAGTGTGTGTCCGGCTTCCTGTCATGCCTGTACACTCTGGAAACTGTCTCTATGTTTCTGGAGGATTGAAAGTCCTGCAGAACCATAGAGAGAGTAACCAGAGTGTAGGAGCATGACAGGAAGTCGGGCATACATTTGTTGCTCCATATAACGCGCTCCCCCCGGCAATGACAGGACACAGCTGCAAGGAGCAGTGAGGAGGCGGCGTATTCCCACTGGAGCCGTGGCTGTAAGCATAGGTAAGAGCCATGTGCCTCCCTGCTACAGGGAGAATATGCAGCAGGGAGGCGGCCAGTGTGAGAGTCCAGGGAGCCAATGCGCAGCCCTGGATTTCACTGTGCTCGCTCTCGCCTGTTTGATTGACAGGCGGGAGCAAGCACTGCAGTGACTGGAATTTCGACTCATTTGCCAGGCTCAAATGAGACGAAATTCTGTAGTGACGTCACTGCCGAATGCATTCGGCCACTAGGAGGGCGACCCCTAGTGGCCGAATTTAAAAGTGATTTTAAACTGGTTTAAAATCACTTTTTTTAATTAAACTATATTAGAGATATGTTGTAGTACTTAAGTACTACAACATATCAATTTTTTTATTTCATGACAGTGCCCATTTAAAGTAATAGTACCCCCTAGCTGATTCTACACAGTAATAGTGCCCAATACCATTTAATGCCCCACACATAATTAGTGTTGGGCGCGAACATTTACATTTTGGATTTTTATTTGCGAATATTGCAAATATTTTCGTTTTATATTTGAAATAATGAATATTCACTTTTTTCCGCATATTCGCATATGCGCATATGTGAATATTCGCACATGTGAATGAATATTCGCATATTCCTTCTTTTCAATTAGAATGATGCAAATACACTTGTCAGAGGTCATCAACAACATCCCTAGCAACCAATAGTAAAGTTGCCCACCCCTCACTGTTTTCTTCCTCGAATACGCGAATATGCAAATATTCTCATAAGTGAATATAACAAATATGCAAAATTTCGAATATAAGATGAATATTCATCTATATGTTTGCAAAATATCGCAAATTCGAATATGGCCAATGCCGCTCATCACTACACATAATATGTCCCCAAGATCCTCCCAAAATGTAATAATATTCACCTAATCCGGTTCCCATGATGTATGGAGCAGTTCAGATTACAGTCTTTTTCCAGATTTTAGCCTGTGCTGTATGCAGTTTGATGCTGCACATCACCGGCACCTTGTAGGCCTAAAGTGATTGCAGTCTGTCGTATTATTGCTCCAGAGCTGATTTTTAACATACTAAAGAAACTGTTGTGCCCTCCATTTAAACCCATTTTAATTTATAATAAAATTTGCATGTAATAATAAATATCATCACATACAAAAAACAGTCCTCAAGGGGCAGTGGGAGACAAAAAGATATAGGAAAGAAAAAAAGGATTGAATAGATAAAGGAAATGAATCAGTATATTAGTATATAAATAATATTATATATGTATATATATATATATATATATATATATATATGTATATATATATATAGAGATAGATAGATAGATAGATAAACCTGAATCTAGTATAAAATAAGTAAAAAAAAACTAAAATGTAGCCAGCACCTATACCCAATACACGGATGCATGCTGCTGTGGCAAGTACAAAACATGTAAAAAAAGAAAATGGCAGCAGCACACATGGTCAACAAAATGGAGGCTCTTAGCGCACTTCTTGATCAAAACGTGTCCCCCATCCACCACGGGGAGGTGGCCTCATATAGGATGGGACCCTAACACAAAAACTGAGCCTAACCCTCATAACACTCACTTCTGCTGGGCATATAGCCTCTGACTGGGTGACATGTTGGATCCACTATCAATCCAAACCACCTCCTGTGAAATAGGGGAGGGGATGCACGGCTACTGAGGGAGCCACTCCCCCCAATTTGCACAGCAAAAACAACAAAAAAAAAATGTAGCCAGCACCTATACCCAATACACGGATGCACGCTGCTGTGGCAAGTACAGAACATGTAAAAAGGGAACATGGCAGCAGTACACTTGGTCAACAAAATGGAGGCTCTTAGCGCACTTTTTGATCAAAACGTGTCCCCCATCCACCGCGGGGAGGTGGCCTCATATAGGATGGGACCCTAACACAAAAACTGAGCCTAACCCTCATAACACTCACCTCTGCTGGGCATATAGCCTCTGACTCGGTGACATGTTGGATCCACTATCAATCCAAACCACCTCCTGTGAAATAGGGGAGGGGATGCACGGCTACTGAGGGAGCCACTCCCCCCAATTTGCACAGCAAAAAAAAAAAAAACTAAAATGTAGCCAGCACCTATACCCAATACACAGATGCATGCTGCTGTGGCAAGTACAAAACATGTAAAAAAAGAAAATGGCAGCAGCACACTTGGTCAACAAAATGGAGGCTCTTAGCGCACTTTTTGATCAAAATAAGTTAATATTTATTATATGATAGAATAAAAATGTACATAGATGATAATTCTGCTTAACACATCTGGGCAGGGCCCTTGCACCAGATGTGAAATACAGTAGGATAATAGTATAAAACCAATATATACAAAATAGAAAAACTTGTATAAACCACCTCTTATATAGACATAGTCCTATTTAGTATGAAACAAGGAAGTCCGACAATAGTAGATATTGAATTTGGATGACAGCTTATGGAGCGATGTAGCCAGGGATAATGTCTGTATATTCAAAGTAGCAATACAGTGTTTGCTATAGTAAGTTCAATAGACAATGTAACCAGCAATAATGTCACTGTTAGCGAAGCAGTAGTACAGTGTGGTAATGTTCGTAGTACCTGCAGTCCGCAAATTGTAATGTTCGTTACTCACGGTTTGTGGCCGGCTTCCTCGTAGCTGATGGTCACGGCAATGAGGGCAGCATTCGACACTGGCACGGAGCTGCGTCCGGCCCTAAGTAAGAACAGGTGAGTGAACTTGATTGTGGTGCGGTCCTTAAGGTGCTAGTGCAGGTTAGCATGGATGGGCGTCCAGCTGAGCTGGTTCTGGGTCACGGTCAGAAGTAGATGGTGCAGTTTCTGGCATCCTTGTGTTAGATCGCGCGCGCGATCCTGTAGTGGTCCATAAAATAGGGTGCTGCAGCGCTGCTAATGGCTGATAGGACAGTTTTTAAAGTGCATAAAAGTTAATAAAAGTGGTGATGTGAAAAAATATAAGCAGGCTATACGTGTTTCACGACCATAGACGCATTCCTCAGTAGCTGAAAATTACAATTTGCGGACTGCAGGTACTACGAACATTACCACACTGTACTACTGCTTCGCTAACAGTGACATTATTGCTGGTTACATTGTCCATTGAACTTACTATAGCAAACACTGTATTGCTACTTTGAATATACAGACATTATCCCTGGCTACATCGCTCCATAAGCTGCCATCCAAATTCAATATCTACTATTGTCGGACTACCTTGTTTCATACTAAATAGGACTATGTCTATATAAGAGGTGGTTTACACAAGTTTTTCTATTTTGTATATATTGGTTTTATCCTACTGTATTTCACATCTGGTGCAAGGGCCCTGCCCAGATGTGTTAGGCGGAATTATTATCTATGTACATTTTTATTCTATTCTGAATTTAGAATAAATATTAACTTATTTTATTCTAGATTCAGGTATATATATATATATATATATATATATATATATATATATATATATATACATATATATATATATATATATATATATTATTTATATACTAATATACTGCTTCATTTCCTTTATCTGTTCAATCCTTTTTTCTTTCCTATATCTTTCTGTCTCCCACTGCCCCTTGAGGACTGTTTTTTGTATGTGATGGTATTTACTATTACATACAAAATAAAGATGTTTTCACATAAGGACTAGGCCTTTTGGGATTAAGGCTAATCAGTTAACCTCGGGTCGGTTGGCTGAGTGAGCTACACTCCCCTTCTCTTTCACTATAATAAAAAAAACTGTTGTTACCTTTTAAAGGAGTACTCCGCCCCTAGACATCTTATCCCCTATCCAAAGGATCGTGCCGCTGGGGACCCCCGGGATCTTGGCTGCAGGACCCACCTGTTGCGTCTTCCGGAAACGCTGGAGGCTTCGGCTCCTGACCACGGTGACGTGAGACTGTGACGTCATGACTCAGCCCCCGTGTGACGTCACGCCCCGGCCCTCCCATAGGCTTGCATTGAGGGGGTGGAGCGTGACGTCACACGGGGTGGACCCGTGACATTACAATGCTCCAGCCCGTGATCGACAGTAATCAGATCTTGAGCGATAGGGGATATGATGTCTAAGCGCCGGAGTACCCCTTTAAGTCTTCTGCTGCTTAAGCCCCTTTCACACTATAAAAATTCATCCGTAATGAACGTCCGTCAGAAATATCTTGAAAATCGGCCATTAAACGTCCGTTCGAAAATCCCCGACAGCTGTTAGAAAATCCCATTATAGTCTATGGGATTTTTCTAATAGCCGTTTTAACCAGTTATCGCCTGTTATTAATAACGGCCGTTATTTTGTGGCAGGCGAATGAACGGGAGAAATAGTGCATGCACTATTTCTCCCGTTACTATCAATGGAGCTAGTCACTGGTCTAAACAATTTTGAAAGTATTTAGGGCATGAAGACAAAAACTAAATGGGGGCTTCTAGTGCACCGAGCAAATGATGTCCCTTAACCCCTTGGGGACTAAGCCCATTATGAACCTTAAGAACCAGAGCATTTTTTGCTAATCTGACCAAGGTCACTTTAAGCATTAATAACTCTCGGATGCTTTTAATTATTAATTTGATTCCGAGATTGTTTTTTTCGTGACATATTCTACTTTATGTTAGTGGTAAATTTTCTTCGATACTTGCATCATTTCTTGATGAAAAATTCCAAAATGTCATGAACATTTTGAAAATGTTGTATTTTTCTAACTTTGAAGCTCTCTGCTTTTAAGGGAAGTGGACATACCCAATACATTATATATTGATTCACATATACAATATGTCTTCTTGATGTTGGCATCATAAAGTTGACATGTTTTTACTTTTTGAAGGGGAGGGATTAAAAGTATAGCAGCAATTTTCCAATTATTCACGTAAATTTCAAAATCTGAATTTTTCAGGCACCAGTTGAGTTTTGAAGTGAATTTGAGGGTCTTTATGTTAGAAATACCCCATAATGGACCCCATTATGAAAACTGCACCGCTCAACACATTCAAAATGACATTCAGAAAGTTTGTTAACCCTTTAGATGTTTCACAGGAATAGCAGCAAAGTGGAGGAGAAAATTCAAAATATTCATTTTTTACACTCGCATGTTCTTGTAGACTCATATTTTGAATTTTTACAAGGGGTAAAAGGAGAAAAATCCCCCGAAAATTTGTAACCCAATTTCTCTCGAGTAAGGAAATACCTCATATGTGGATGTAAAATGCTCTGTGGGTGCACTTAAGGGCTCAGAAGGGAAGGAGCAACAATGGGATTTTGGAAAGCGAATTTTGCTGAAATGGTTTTTGGGGGGCATGTCCCATTTAGGAAGCCCTCATGGTGCCAGAACAGCAAAAAAAAACACCCACATGGTCAACTATTTGGGAAACTACACCCCTCAAGGAATGTAACAAGGGGTACAGTGAGCCTTAACAGGTGTTTGACAAATTTTCAATAAAGGTGGACGTGAAAATTAACATTTTTATTTTTTTTCACTAAAGTGCTGATTACCCCAAATTTTTCATAAGGGGTAACCCCATATGTGGATGTAAAGTGCTCTGTGGGTTCACTAGAGGGCTCAGAAGGGAAGGAGAGACAATGGGATTTTGGAGAGCAAATTTTGCTGAAATGGTTATTGGGGGGCATGTCTCATTTAGGAAGCCTCCATATGCCAGAGCAGCAAAAACACCCCACATGGCACACTATTTGGGAAACTACACTGCTCAAGGTATGTAACAAGGGGTACAGTGAGCCTTAACACCCCACAGTAAAAAAGGCCCCAAAATAAATTTGGAAATTAAAATGAAAAATGTGATTTTACCGCACATTTTTTTCATATTTACAAAAGGTAAAAAGTAAATAAGTCCCCAAATTTTGCAACTCATATGTGGATGTAAAGAGCTCTGTGGGTGCACTACAATAGGGCTGGGTGGTATACCGGTTCATACCAAATACTAAAATTTTTGTGCTGCACGATATGAAATTTTCCCATACCGCAATACCGGTTGAGCCCCTCCCCCTTGGGAATGAATGAATTATCAGTACAGCGCTGTCCCCACATCGGGGAACTAATAATATGTGACCCGCGAGCGCTGCTCTGCTCCCCCCAACTCATGTTACCCTCCAGCGCTGTTCTGCTCCCCCCAAATCATGTTACCCGCCAGCGCTGTTCTGCTCCCCCCACATCATGTTACCCGCCAGCGCTGTTCTGCTCCCCCCAAATCATGTTACCCACCAGCGCTGTTCTTCTCCCCCCAAATCATGTTACCCACCAGTGCTGTTCTGCTCCCCCCAATTAATTATCAATCCAGCGGGGTACAACTCACATATGTCACCCGCAAGCACTGCCCTCCTCCTCATTGTTGCGCTGAAACTCTATACTGTACGCCAGTGGTCTCCAACCTGCGGACCTCCAGCTTTTGCAAAACTACAACTTCTCATGCTGGGAGTTGTAGTTTTGCAACAGCTGGAGGTCCGCAGGTTGGAGACCACTGTTGTACACTGTATCCCTATGCCCGGGCTGCAAAAGATAAACAAAATAAACTTTAACTTACCTACGTCGGCCTTACGCTGGGGACGTGAACATCTGAGAGCCATCAGCCTATCACCGGCAGCAGCGATGTCCCTCCCCGGCCAGTGATAGGCTGAGCCCACTGTCATGTAAGAAGCCGGCTTCTTACATGACAGTGGGCTAAGCCTATCACTGGCCGGGGCGGGACATCGCTGCTGCCGGTGATAGGCTGACGGCTCTCAGACGTTCCAGTCCCCAGGAACAGCGTGAGGCCGACGTACGTAAGTTAAAGTTTATTTTGTTTATCTTTTGCCACCTGGGCATAGGGATACAACGTACAGCAGTGGTCTCCAACCTGCGGACCTCCAGCTGTTGCAAAACTACAACTCCCAGCATGCCCGGACAGCCGTTGGCTGTCCTGGCATGCTGGGAGTTGTAGTTTTGCAGCATCTGGAGGTCCGCAGGTTGGAGACTGCTAGCGTACAGTATAGAGTTCCAGCGCAGGTGGCCCACAACAAAGAGGAGGAGGGCAGTGCTTGCAGGTTACATATGTGAGTAGTAGCCCGCTGGGTTGATAATTAACTGGGGGGGAGCAGAACAGCACTGGCGGGTAACATTATTTTGGGGGAGCAGAACAGCGCTGGTGGGTAACATGATTGGGGGGGAGCAGAACAGTGCTGGCGGGTAACATGATTTGGGGGGAGCAGAACAGCGCTAGCGGGTAACATGATTTGGGGGGAGCAGAACAGAGCTGGCGGGTAACATGATGTAACATGATTGGGGGGGGGGTGAAAGAAATACTGTTATATACCGTGGAACCGCCATAAGTTACAAATATACCGTGATACACATATTTGGTCATACCGACCAGCTCTATACTACAATGCTCAGAAGTGAACGAGCGACAATGAGATTTTGGAGAGAGTATTTGGTTGGAATAAAAGTCGGGGGCCATGTGCGTTTACAAAGCCCCCATGGTGCCAGAACAGTGGACCCCCCCACATGTGACCCCTTTTCAGAAACTGCACCCCTCAGTGAATGTAACAAGGGGAGCAGTGCGCTTTTACACCCCTCTGGCATTTGACAGATCTTTGGAACAGTGGGCTGTGCAAATGAAAAATTACATTTTCATTTTCACGGACCACTTTTCCAAAAATCTGTTACCTGCTCAGTGTACCCCTTATTACATTACGTGAGGGGTGTAGTTTCCTAAATGGGGTTACATGTGGGTGTTTTTTTTCCCGTTTATGTCAGAACCAGCACCCACGCCTGTGCCAATCACCATTTTAGGCCTCAAATGTACATGGTGCTCTTACTCCTGAGCCATGTTGTGCACCCGCAGAGCACTTTATGTCCACATATGGGGTATTTCCATACTAAGGAGAAATTTCTTTACAAATTTTGGGGAGCTTTTTTTTTCCTTTTACCTCTTATGAAAATGAAAAGTATGGTGCAACACCAGCATGTTAGTGTAAAAAAAAAAAATTTTTTTTACACTAGCATGCTGGTGTAGACCCCAATTTTACCTTTTCATAAGGGGTAAAAAGGAGAAAAAGTCCCCCAAAATTTGTAGAGCAATTTCTCCCGAATACGGAAATACCCCATATGTGGCACTAAACTGTTGCCTTGAAATATGACAGGGCTCAGGAGTGAGAGAGCGCCATGCGCATTTAAAGCCTAAATTAAGGATTTGCATAGGGAACTCCACCACCAAAAAATACCCTACAGCAGTGCTTCCCAAACAGGTTGCCTCCAGCTGTTGCAAAACGAGCAGCATGCCTGGACAGTCAATTGCTGTCTGGCAATGCTAGGAGTTGTTTTGCAACAGCTGGAGGCTCTATTTAGGAAACAGTGGCATATGAGATGTTTTTCAATTTTATTGGGGAGGGGGGGGGGTAACTGTGTAGGGGTATGTGTATATGTAGTGTTTTACTCTTTATTTTATCTTAGTGCAATGTAGTGTTTTTAGGGTACATTCACATGGGTGGGGGTTCACAGCGAGTTTCCCACTGGGAGTTTTAGCTGCAACCGGATCTGACAGTAAACCCCTGCCCGTGTGAATGAACCCTGTACAATCACATTTTGGGGGGATAAACCTCTAGCTGTTGCATACCTACAACTCCCAGTATGCACTAACAGAACATCTATGCTGGAAATTGTAGTTTTACAACAGCTGGAGACACGCTGATGGGGAAACACTGTGCCACTGCTGCCGCTCCCGACGTTCACGCCCGCCGCCACTGCCACCACCGCAGCCAGGTACCCCCGCAGCCAGCCATCACCACGGCAACACCGGTCTGCCCGGACTTCCAGGGGCAGGCAGAGCAGGGGATTATGATCAGTCCTGATCGATCATTTGCAGGGGATAGGAGGAGGTGGCACCCCTGCAACCTCGCTCCTACCCTTAAGTATTATTGCCACTGTCTCTGACAGCGCCGATCACCATTATTTTCCAGGCAATCAAGTAACCAGTGACCCGATCAGACGGAAAAAGCTCAATTCTGACCTGCGAATCACAGTGATCACCGACAAGGGAGGGTCTCAGGACCCCCCTGGGTGATGTCCTGGGATGGCTACTAATATATATCAGCAGTCATCCCGTGGGATCACCGCCCCGTGCGCAGCCAGGATCGGAATTCCCACAGGCATACATGTATGCCCTAGGTCCTTAAGTACCAAGGAGCAAGGGCATACCTGTACGCCTTTAGTCCCCAACAGGTTAAAGGGGTACTCCGGTGGAAAATAATTTTTGTCAAATCAACTGGCTCCTGAAAGTTAAAAGATTTATAAATTACTTCTATTAAAAAATCTTAATTCTTCCAGTACTTATCAGCTGCTGTATATTACAGAGGAAGTTGAGTTGTTGTTTTCTGTCTGACCAGAGTGCTCTCTGCTAACCCCTCTGTCTGTGTCAGCACCTGTCCAGAGTAGAAGCAAATCCCCATAGCAAACCTCTCCTTCTCCGGACAGTTCCTGACATGGACAGAGGTGTCAGCAGAGAGCACTGTAGTCAGACAGAAAAGGAAAACTCAACTTCCTCTGGAACATACAGCAGCTGATATGTCTGGTAATGGTTAAGATTTTTTTTAATAGAAGTCCTTTACAAATCTGTTTATCTTTCTGGCACCAGTTGATTTGAAAAAGAAAAAAAATCACCGGAGTGCCCCTTTTAACCTGGGACAGTTGAGCGAGACAAAAGGCATATCTCTTCAACTGGAACTGCCGATAGTCTGAGATACTCCCTCCAGGGATACATTATTGGTAAAAACTGTATCCAGTATTATATATTTTCCCCCAGAAAAGTTGTATCCCTCAGGACTGCAGTAAAGACCATGGAGTGATTATACGTAACTTCACTCAATCTAGGATCCAACTTTTCTAGGTTATGATATACCGTATGTTTCGCCGTATAAGACGCACTTTTTCTTCCCCAAAAAGTTGGTGTGTCTTATACGGCGAATACACTCCTATCGCGGCGGTCCCTGCGGCCATCAACGGCCGGGACCCGCGGCTAATACAGGACATCACCGATCGCGGTGATGCCCTGTATTAACCCTTCAGACGCGGCGATCAAAGCTGACCGCCGCGTCTGAAGGGAAAGTGACACTAACCCGGCTGTTCAATCGGGCTGTTCGGGACCGCCGGGATTTCACCGTGGCGGTCCCGAACAGCCCGACTGAATAGCCGGGTTAGTGCTTACAGGACACCGGGAGGGACCTTACCTGCCTCTTCGGTGTCTTCTCCGTTCAGGGATCCCCTGTATGGCCGGCGCTCTCCTTCCTCGTCATCACGTCGTCGCTACGTGCGTCGGCTTGCGTAACGACGTGATGGCGGTGACGGAGAGCAAGGATACCCGGCTGGCAGCAGAGACGTTCCGGAGCGACGGGGACACGGCGACAGCGATGGAGCGACATCCAGGGCAGCGGTGACGGGTCCGGAGCGGCGGGGACACGTGAGTATTACCTCCTATGCAGTGGTCTTCAATCTGCGGACTTCCAGATGTTGCAAAACTACAACTCCCAGCATGCCCGGAGAGCCAACGGCTGTCCAGGCATGCTGGGAGTTGTAGTTTTGCAACATCTGGAGGTCCGCAGGTTGAAGACCACTATTGGGTTCAAAATCTTTATTTTTTTAGATTTTGCACCTATAAATTGGGTGCGTCTTATACGCCGATGCGTCCTATAGGACGAAAAATACGGTACCAGTTGCAGCAGTAGGTATGGTATGGCACTTCTGAGGTCAGTGATATGGATTTCCCTTCCCCTTTAAAAATCTTTCACTTATACCTGCAGGTTGCATTTATGAATCAATATTATGAATCAATAAGAAAGTATTGAGTCGCATATGTATTTATTGGCTATTTTTGTTATGCTTGGTAAATAGCGAAGCATTTTCTATGCTTTGTGCGCATAGGCAGAATATTATTTAATTGAATTGGTTTAATAAGAAAATGAAAACATTCAAACATTACCAAAAATACCAAATCATGTTTAATTAAATTAATGAATAAATAAATGAATAAATAACTAAATAAATATAATAATAATAATATAAAAATAAAATAAACATCAGGTAATTTATGCACTCAGCTCCTTGCTTCAAAATCCGCATTTTCTCCATACATAGGGCTGTTCATTTTCATTCTCTCTCCCATCATCATATCTTAGCTTTCATCAGCACCTTTGCTCCAGTGTGAACCTATGCATAATTCAAGGTCTTCAGTGTTGTTTTTTATATTCTATATAAATAAGTACCTGTGATTTTTGTCAGTTCATTGGCTATATTTAAACAGTTGTACTGTATGATTTGTGAATCTCAGGTCAGTACCAAAGCTGCACATTTTCCGAGTTGGGCTTTATTGGTTGATATGGCCTATTTGTCATAGATATTTACAGGCAGACAGCAAACATTGCACAATTGGCAGAATACCAACCTCTCTGGGAATAATTAATCAGACTCTGTTAGTTCTATAGCAAATCCACAGTGAGTCCTATTGTCCTGAGTGAGCAGGAAACCCTTAACAGAACCTTATTAATCATTCTCTATGTACACAACACAGTCAAGTGCCGGTATACAGAACTGAATACATATATCTGTATTCCAAAGAGGGACAATGGCCTATATCTTTGTATGGATTTTTGTATTGTCAGGTCATGTGCCCATTGTACAACTGAGCCCATTGTGACTTATTACTGAATAAAAAATGCAGTATTTAACATTCATTATCAAGCCAATTTTGGTCTTGAGGGCCATAGAATTTTAAAATTCATCACTGTTCTTTTTGTATCATTGCAGCTGTATGAAACCCTTTTTCTGCAGTACGAGTTGTACTTAGATAGCATGAGGCTTTATATTGCTGCTGAGTTTCCATTAGTGATTGCAGAGGGATAGGGAAAATGACCCCCTGATCATCTTCATGGAAAGGTTCGTGTAAATAGTTATACTGTATTCCAAGTCTGTTATCAGCACTTATAAAAATATATGGCCAAATTGTGTCTACGAATAAAAAAGTAAATAAAAATGATTCATTACATGTCCTATTTCGAAAATAATTTTCCTAGAATAACATCTATGTAGGAAAATACTTTCTGCCAGTAAAATACATTGGCACACAAATTTCCAAAGCTCTGTAATAAAGTAACAATGACTGCAAAACTAGCTTTGTATAAATGCAACATAAAAATGGAGTAATTGCAAGATTAATTACCCCATGAATGTATCTCTTGATGCTCCTTTGGTCCAGAAACTGAGTGGCTCATTCCTGTTCACGTGACACCCTTCCTCATTTAGGTACCTAGGAGTCATTATCCCTAAAGACCTTTTTTTTTATCTGAATCTCACCCCCCTGATTGCTTGATTCAAAATTGACCTGGGGGGGGGGGCACTTTCCCATAGCTGTCTCTCCTGCCCCCTGCTGTCAGACTTTTGGTCCACCGTTTGTGCATTGATAGCTGATATTACAGGAACCCTCCAATCCTCCTTTCCATCTGTACTGCTCCTGCCTATAAATCCGGGTGCATGACTGGCCTGTTGCTGGCGGTTGCTAGGCGGCTTACACACAGGCTCTGGAAATCTTCCACCCTGTCCACTGTCACAGATTGGCTCCATGAGGTACTGTAAATACAGGACTTGAAAGAATGCTTGGCTGACTTGAGGGCTACTTCAGAGCAATACTTAAAGTGCTAGTGCCCATGAATTGAGTTTGCTTCTTCCCCCCAATTCCTGAGATACGGTCTCCCTACACTGCTAGCTGGAACCTCTTGACTTGACGTGCATCTCACCCTTCTCCTATGTGCACCTCCCTCTCCTGCCCACCCACCCTCTCTCCTTCTCTTTCTGTTTCTCTGACCTCCCTCTATTGTTTATCCCTATGGCATTGTTGTTTTCTTTTCCCTTATTTAGTTTTTTTTAACTATTGATTATAATTTTTTATTTTTTTTGCAGAAGAAATGTTTTTGAGTTACATAAACTCCTAGGGCTTCTACGAATATCATTCTCTGTTGCTCGCTGTGCAGTTGTCATTTTTTAATTTGTTGAAGTTTCATCCCATCTTTCCTGACTTTTTTACGCCTTTCTCTAGCTGAGGAGGTAATTTACTCCCTATTTTTCTTCTTTACCCATGTTTTTACTCAACTGTTCAATAAAAGTTTTGAATGTGAAAAAAAAAGACTTTAAAAGCAAAAGTAATCCACCTTTGTAAGTATTTCATAGGCAAATAACAACAGAGAAAAAAGTTTTTTTCTTTTTACACATCAGAGACTAAATTCCAGTTTATGGGAACCAAAACAAATTATAGATAAGTGCCACCCTTTGAAGAGGTAGATAATACCAGCAGAAAAACAATGACAAAGTACAAAACTTGTAAGACACATGTAATAGTACTTCAAAATATATAAGATATTATTTAACCCCTTAAGGACGCAGGACGTAAATGTATGTCCTGGTGAGGTGGTACTTAACGCACCAGGACACACATTTACGTCCTGTGCATAACCGCGGGCATCGAAGCGATGCCCGTGTCATGCGCGGCTGATCCCGGCTGCTGATCGCAGCCAGGGACCCGCCGGCAATGGCCGACGCCCACTATCTCGCGGGCGTCCGCCATTAACCCCTCAGGTGCCGGGATCAATACAGATCCCGGCATCTGCGGCAGTGCGGGATTTAAATGAACGATCGGATCGTCAGCAGCGCTGCTGTGGGGATCCGATCATTCAGAACGCCGCACGTAGGTCCCCTCACCTTCCTGCTTCCGGCTCCCGGCATCTTCTGCTCTGGTCTGAGATCGAGCAGACCAGAACAGAAGATAGCCAATAACACTGATCTGTTCTATGTCCTATACATAGAACAGATCAGTATTAGCAATCATGGTATTGCTATGAATAGTCCCCTATGGGGACTATTCAAGTGTAAAAAAAAAATGTAAATGTAAAAGTAAAAGTAAAAAAAAAGGGAAAAATCCCCTCCCCCAATAAAAAAGTAAAACGTTCGTTTTTTCCTATTTTACCCCCAAAAAGCGTAAAAAATAAATTTATAGACATATTTGGTATCGCCGCGTGCGTAAATGTCCGAAATATTAAAATAAAATGTTAATGATCCCGTACGGTGAACGGCGTGAACGTAAAAAAAAAAAAAAAAAATCCAAAATTGCTAGTTTTTAATACATTTTATTTAAAAAAAATTATAAAAAATGTATTAAAAGTTTTTTATATGCAAATGAGGTATCAAAAAAAGTACAAATCATGGCACAAAAAAATGAGCCCTCACACTGCCGCTTATACGGAAAAATAAAAAAGTTATAGGTTATCAAAATAAAAGGATTATAAACGTACTAATTTGGTTAAAAAGTTTGTGATTTTTTTTAAGCACAACAATAATATAAAAGTACGTAATAATGGGTATCATTTTAATTGTATTGACCCTCAGAATAAATAACACACATCATTTTTACCGTAAATTGTACGGCGTGAAAACGAAACCTTCCAAAATTAGCAAAATTGCGTTTTTCTTTTTAATTTCCCCACAAAAATAGTGTTTTTTTGTTGCGCCATACATTTTATGATATAATGAGTTATGTCATTACAAAGGACAACTGGTCGCGCAAAAAACAAGCCCTCATACTAGTCTGTGGATGAAAATATAAAAGAATTATGTTTTTTTGGAGGCGAGGAGGAAAAAATGAAAACGTAAAAATTAAATTGTCTGAGCCCTTAAAGGGTAGCTCCCATCATCCTATTTTTTTATTTTTTGCTAGCCTGTTCCCCTCCCCCCCTGCTACGGCACTAGCCCGTATACTCCTCCCCCCCCCCCCCGCCCCCGCAGTTACTGCAGAGTATGGCAGCAGGCATACAGGGACAGTGGCGGCAACGAGGCGGCGGCGGCAATGTGCAGGAGGAGTGGCCTCCCAGCCAGTGGCCGGGGAGCCAATGCGCTCGCTCCCGCCTGTCTGATTGACAGGCAGGGAGCGAGGGCAGCCTAACAGAAAAAGGACTGATTGCCACTCCAAAATCAGTCCTTTTTCAGTGGCCGGTTTTAAAATGTAAATTAAACCTTTTTAATGAAAAAAAAATAAGTACATAAGTACTACAACATATCAAAAATAAAGTTGGTGACAGTGCCCATTTAAGGCCAAAATGGGCTGAGTCCTTA
The DNA here is from genome assembly GCF_029499605.1 of Hyla sarda. NCBI lineage: Eukaryota > Metazoa > Chordata > Amphibia > Anura > Hylidae > Hyla > Hyla sarda. Next base: position 356,848,403 of record NC_079190.1, on the reverse strand, counting down.
AGGGGTTAAATACTTCCTCCATCAGGAAACCGCACCGAACACGAGGTCCAGTTTAAAGTGCAAGCTGCAGGGTCTTTATTGCATCAATATATACAACGCATTGTATATCTTGATGCAATAAAGACCCTGCAGCTTGCACTTTAAATTGGACCTCGTGTTGGGTGCTGTTTCCTGGTGGAGGAAGTATTTATGTGGATCCAGTGTGGCACACTGGGGATTATGCCGCACCACAACTGAGCCATCCTGTGCTGAAGTTCCTTTTGACATTTGTAAGAGATTATTTACGTATAGTTTGATGTCTTTAAATCTATTGTGATTGATGATGTAATTTGCATCTGCGATTTGCTGTAATGTACACACAAAAAAGGGGGATGGCACTTGATATGCAGGATAAACAGGCCCTGCATACACCCTACTCTCCCCCTGTTTATCAAAAGTCGCCCTCTTTTTAATCTGTGGTGTCGCATATCTGTAAATTCCATAAGTAATTTCACTTGGAATTTTTTTTCGTTTTCATTTTTTTGTTTCTTGTTACCCCTGATAAACCTCTTCTAAAAGCATTGTTCACATTGTTCAAGTAGAAACATGTTGGGGTTTGCTGTTTTTTTTTTTCTGACAAAGTCAACGGTCACCCTTGATAGGTTTTTATATTCAGCGCTCCGGTCGCACGCGCTTGCTGTGAGCACATGACCCCGTCACCTCCTGATGCCGACGGGGCTGGGATTCGCATAGCGGGAATCCCAGCCCTTTACTTACCTAGTGCTTCTCCTGCCTCCTTCTCTGCCTATCTGCTCTGGTGCGTGTGTGCCCTCCCCTAGGGCGCGCGCACACCAGAGCTCAGAGATTTAAAGGGCCAGTACGCCCAACTGTGGCTCAGTTATAAGTTCCTCCACCTCCCACACTTCCCTGTTGGATCTTTGTTGCCCCAGTGCCTGAGAGAAAGCGTTTCTGAGTATTGCCTTGCCATGCATCATACCCTTTGCTCTGTGACCTGACCTTGCTCCTTTGCCACCTGCCTACTGACCCCCTGCTACATTCCTGACTAATCTACTGTGCCGCCTGCCCTAACCTTCTGCTATCCTGATCATGAGTTGCAGTTTCCTACCTGTGCCTAAAATTTCCTCAATCGCCTGTGTGGTCGAGCCGTGCAAGGGGAAGCGACCTGGGTGCCGCCTTCTGCAGCAAGTGCATTCCGCTTTGCGGCGGGCTCTGTTGAAAACCAGCAGCACCTTAGACTCCGCTCCCTGGTACAGTCCATGTCATCTGCCACACAGGTCCAGCGGATCCGCTACCGCGGGTGTCCCTGTCTACTGAAACGTGAGTGTTACAATAGGCAGGATGAGAGTGGGGTGCTGGGCAATTATGTAGGTTCAGTTGCTCTGATTAATAACTCTGTAATCGGTCTAGTAGTTAATCCCTTTCTTAATGTATTATTACTGTATGTTAGCATGCACAAAGAAGATAAGAAGTCACTGTAATAAGACTTAAAGGGAATTTGTCATCAATTGCATGCTGCCTAAGCCACAAGTCATCAGGGCAATCCTCGGTGGCTTCTGTATGCTCTGCAGGACTTGATTGATAGATTTCTCCCTATACTTAAACATGTAAAGAGCTATCAATCTGTGAGTGGGGTGGTGGGGAGAATCTGCTGGGGACCACCTTAATTACTTGTTATTCAACCAGCATGAAAGTTATGACAGGTTACCTTTAAACACTGTTCACACCTGAGTTTTAGGCTTTGTTATATTTGAGATAAAATATAGCATTGTACATTTTTCCCATTCTAATGGGACACCTTGTTGGAACCTAACAGACCTTATTATATGTTGGCTACTGTTCTTCAACAGGTCCCGCAAAGTATTGAGGTTTCCATTAAAAATAGAAGTCACAGTGCAGTGCTGAACCAAGCTTTACTTATTTCCTAATGAGTCTGGTGAAGGAAATTGCATGACATAAAAAAGTTTGATTATTTGAATTTTAACCTTTATCTCATTTGTAGTCTGCCACTAACAGATTGGGCATAAAATCCTCCATATCTTAAATGTAGACACCTTAAACTTTTCAAAATGTTAGCTGATGAGGATGTGATAGGAAACCACCACACATGCTCTTACAAAAGACTAATGGACATTACCACAAGCAGGTATAATCTTTTCATTGGCAGTAATAATCTTCTAAAAGATAGATGACTGCAGTGCTATTTGACTCCATATGCTGCAGAATTATCTCTTGCAATGTTAATGGCTTCATTGATTAAATTGTTTTTGGCAAAGTAGAACTCACGTAATTGTGTTCAAAAGAAGTGTTGCTTTTAGACTTATATAAGTTTTTCATCTGCATCCGTCAACAATGCAATCTGGAATAAATGCAAAACTCCATTTAATAAACAATATGCCTATAAATTATATACATATTTCAGTAAAATACATCAAGTGTAAATTATAAACAACCTTTCATTAGCAGTAAAAATATTGAGAGTTTGGAACTTCGCTCTTAGCAATAAACTCTCCAAATGTCCCACTTCCTTGACTACAGCTATAAGGGTTTAATGCTTTGATTCTGACGTCTTGCTGCCTCCGCAAGGGGAAGTTTACATATGGATTAAAGGGGTTGTTTATTACTTCTCTCTCTGCCTCTCTCTCTCTTTTAGAGGTGGGTTGTGTTGCCTAGGCTGGTCTTGTATTGCAATTGCCCCATGCTGGAAATGAATATGCACATATGTGCTGCCAAATGGCATCAAAATGTTGCCGAAACATCTCAGTAATATATCTTAATAGAGAAAAATGACTCTTTCTCCACTCAAGTGCCACTTCACCTCCTTAAATCTATCTCCTGTACTGATCATTCCCTACTAATTTACTGATTAAATCCCTATTTAGAGAGGAGATCGACTATCAGTTCACTGAGGCATAAATAATGCCTATAAGTTTGTGGAGAAGGGATGAGGCGGAGAAAGGACATGCAGGGAGAGATTAGCTCAGGAAAAACTGACCATTTGACATAGAAGGTAAAACTGGTAAAAAAAAATGGATACAAGTTATAGGATTATATGATGGTCATATTATTAAATAGTATTTTTAGAAATGCTGCTATTATTATTTAGAAAAGTCACCTGAAAAGACAGGTACAGTTGAATTTTACTGGCCATATAAATCTATATTCAGAAATATTTCTCCTAATGAAGGCAACAGACATCTAAAGGTTTATTATTTAGCTTTAAGAAGAAGTTTTGGAACTCTGGACAATGAAAAACAGGACCCTCTATGAGGATATAGTGTGAAATGAATTTTTATGGATAAACCTCAATGTGTGTGTGTGCATATTCTATCATTACTTCCAAATATTTGAAGATATTTCAAGAAACTTTGGTACATATGTTACCTATATGTCAAGTAAAAATACAAAATAGTTAGATTAACTCTAATCCACCCCATTGCGAGGGTGTTTTTTTTGTCTGAAGTCCAATGAAAATATATGTGACTTCCAGTACCTTTCTCCACAAGCTCCGCTCTGCATCTCCTGTTGAGTGTGTCAGTCCAGCTTTCAAGTCACACACCTCTCCCACAAGCCACACCACTTCTATTTCCGGCCATCTTTATCACAGCTCAGTCCCACCTTACTCCACAAGCTCAGCTTGCATCTCCAGGTGAATGTGTCCTAATGACTTGCAAGCCACGTCTCCTTCAACAAGCCACACCCCATAAAGCCACGTCCCCTTCTAATTTTGTCCTGCAATCTCTTTATATCATCTTAGCCTACCCTGACAGTATATAGGTTGGAACATGAGGACAGGATATAAGTTCAAAATATTAGGATGGGATATGAGGACAATAGAGTCAATGTTGTTTTTCCTCTTCCACAAGGTTAAAGGGCAAACATTTTTTTTAAATCAACTAGTGCCAGAAAGCTAAACAGAGTTGTAAATTACTTCTATTACAAAATGTTAATACTTCCAGTACTTATCAGATGCTGAATACTACAGGGGAATTTCTTTTCTTTTTTAATTTCTCTCTGCTAACACCTCTGTTCGTATCAGAAACTGTCCAGAATAGGATAGGTTTTCAATAGGGATATGCTTGTACTCTAGACAGTTCCTGACACTGAGGTCAGGCTGAAAAGAATTCCAGAAAGAAATACAACTTTCTGTGGAGCAGGTACTCAAATGATGCAGTGCCAGACATGTCCCCCTGCTTAAGCTAGTACATGTCCGGGTCCATCTGAAGTTTGCTAGAGAGCATTGGGATGATCCAGAAGAGGATTGGGAGAATGGCATAGGGTCAGATGAAACCAAAGTAGAACCTTTTGGTAAAAACTACACTTTCGTGTTTGGAGGAGAAAGAATGCTGAGTTGCATCCAAAGAACACCATACCTACTGTGAAGCATGGGGGGTGGAAACATCATTCTTTGGAGCTGTTTTTCTGCAAAGGGACCAGGACGACTGATCCATGCAAAGGAAAGAATGAATGGTGCCATGTATCTTGAGATTTTGAGTGAAAACCTCCTTCCATCAGCAAGGGCATTAAAGATGAGTGGCTAGGTCTCTCAGCATGACAATGATCCCAAACACACCACCCGGGCAAAGAAGGAGTGGCTTTGTAAAAAGCATATCAAGGTCCTGGCCTAGCCAGTCTCCAGATCTCCATCCCATAGAAAACCTTTGGAGGGAGTTGAAAGTCAGTGTTGCCCATCGACAGCCCCAAAACATCACTGCTCTAGTGGAGATCTGCATGGAGGAATGGGCCAAAATATCAGCAACAGTGTGTGAAAACCTTATGAAGACTTACATAAAATGTTTGACCAAATACTTATTTTCTACCATCATTTGCAAATAAATTCTTTAAAAATCAGACAATGTGATTTTATGTTTTTTTTTTTTTTTTTTGACTCATTCTGTCCCTCATAGTTGAGGTATACCAATGATGTAAATTGCAGGTCTCTCATCTTTTTAAGTGGGAGAACTTGCACAATTGGTGGCTGACAAAATACTTTTTTTGCCCCACTGTAGGGGATAAGTTTTTTGCATGAGATATCTCCTTTAACACGAATGTTTTAAATTTCCAGCTGAAAAGGAAAAAGGCATCTGAAGTTTAATAGTAAAAAAAACCTGAAAATGTAATATTGTAAATGTAATATTCTCATCATATTCTGAATAAACAGAATGCTTGATATTTTATAAGTAAGTAGCCTGAAAGTTTTAAGACTTTTTTGGTTAGCAATAAGGGATTTAAAATTGTAACATCTATTTAGCTTATTTAACAGAGAGGTAAAATAAAAATGGCAGTAATAATGTAAAACAAGGTTTCTTATCTGACTTTTTTCTCTTCTTTTACTTGATTCAAAACTATTCCTATGTCAAATAGATATTTTATTTAAAAGTTATTGATTGGCTATAAGCTTTTAAATTTCTCCACCGGGTGCCACTGTTTAATTGCTGGCTCTCCTGAGAGCAAGTAATATCATTGCTGTCACTTAAATATCCACATGTTATCTAAATATCTAAATGTGAACATTGACTGGCACCTACATAGAAATTAAACACCTAGCAGTGAAAGACTGGAGAGAATAAGGATTTCTGCTGTTTGTTGGTTGCAAACTGGTTTTATTATCCTGCAAATTAATTTTAATCTCCCCCGGTTTCTGAAGCGTATGTGGGCATATCTACATTTATGAAGTCTTACAATCCCTGCAATTTTTATATATTTTGCATCAATCTGATAAAAAAAAAAAATTATAATAGCAATACAATTTAGATATTATAGAAAACCTATAAATAAGCAGTGTCTGAAAGCAAATGATTATAGTATGCATCCACTGAATTGGCAGACATGGGAATATTGCTCAAGTAGGTCATAGCCTTATTCTATACCATAACAGCTCCCATTGGCGGTTGCGAAGTGCAAGGAAATTACTTAAAGTGACTCTTATTTCCTTCAGTCTCTCTCATTTTAAACTGTGTCTATCAATTTTCCTTTCCTCCCCTATCTGAGATCTGAGAGCAGCATGGATACAGGTAGAGACATTGGAGGGTATTTATCTATTTTACCTGTTGTCAGTTTATTTTTACCCATTTCTTTTACTTTGGATTTTATGGAGATGCACCAAATTTTTCGTGCATGCCATATTCTAACTTTAGTATGTGTGAAAAGGCGCAAGCGTTTTCGATGTCATCGAAAAGGGGCGAGCATTGTTGCCAAGGTTTAGACATTAATGGCTGTATATTACCGTATTTTTCACCGTAGAAGATGCACTTTTTCTAGGGGGGGGGGGGAAGTTGGTGCGTCATATACGGCAAATACACATTAAAACCCTGTCCTATTGCGGCGGTCCCTGCGGCCATCAATGGCCGGGACCCGCGGCTAATACAGGACATCACTGATCGCGGTGATGCCCTGTATTAACCCTTCAGATGCGTCGATCAAAGCTGACCGCCGCGTCTGAAGTGAAAGTGACACTAACCCGGCTACTCAGTCGGGCTGTTCGGGACCGCCGCAGTGAAATTGCTTAGGACCTTACCTGCCTCCTCGGTGTCTGCTCCGTGCCAGGATCCCCTGCATGGCCAGCGCTCTCCTTCATCGTCATCATGTCGTTGCGCTCTCCGTCCCGTCATCCAATAGGAGCGGTGTGCGTAGCGATGTGATGGCGGCGATGGAGGGCGAGGATATCGGGCAGCAGAGACGTTCCAGAGCGACGGGGACACCCCGGGGATGCGGCGACAGCGATGGAGGGCGACATCCAGGTCAGCAGTGACGAGCGGTGACGGGTCCGGAGAGGCGGGGACTAGTGTTACCTCCCTCCTATACCAGTGGTCTTCAACCTGCGGACAGCCAACGGCTGTCCGAGCATGCTGGGAGTTGTAGTTTTGCAACATCTGGAGGTCCGCAGGTTGAAGATCACTGTCCTATACTTTACATTTTATTTGGTTCAGAATCTTTTTTTCTAGATTTTCGTCCTTTAAAATAGAGTGTGTCTTATATGCCGGAGCATCTTATATGGCGAAAAATACGGTATGTTATTTTGAGGGAAATGCAACATTAACCCCTTAACCCCTTAACGACGCAGGACGTATATTTACGTCCTGCGCCGACTCCCGCGATATGAAGCGGGATCGCGCTGCGATCCCGCATCATATCGCGTCGGTCCCGGCGCTAATCAACGGCCGGGACCCGCGGCTAATACCACACATCGCCGATCGGGGCGATGTGCGGTATTAACCCTTTAGAAGCGGCGGTCAAAGCTGACCGCCGCTTCTAAAGTGAAACTGAAAGTGACCCGGCTGCTCAGTCGGGCTGTTCAGAACCGCCGCGGTGAAATCGCGGCGTCCCGAACAGCTGACCGGACACCGAGAGGGCCCTTACCTGCCTCCCCAGTGTCCGATCGGCGAATGACTGCTCCGTGCCTGAGATCCAGGCAGGAGCAGTCAAGCGCCGATAACACTGATCACAGGCGTGTTAATACACGCCTGTGATCTGTGTAAGAGATCAGTGTGTGCAGTGTTATAGGTCCCTATGGGACCTATAACACTGCAAAAAAAATGTAAAAAAAATGTGTTAATAAAGGTCATTTAACCCCTTCCCTAATAAAAGTTTGAATCACCCCCCTTTTCCCATAAAAAAAATAAAACTGTGTAAAAAAATTAAAAAATAAACATATGTGGTATCGCCGCGTGCGGAAATGTCCAAACTATAAAAATATATCATTAATTAAGCCGTACGGTGAATGGCGTACATGCAAAAAAATTCCAAAGTCCAAAAAAGCGTATTTTGGTCACTTTTTATACCATTAAAAAATGAATAAAAAGTGATCAAAAAGTCCGATCAAAACAAAAATCATACAGATAAAAACTTCAGATCAAGCAAAAAATGAGCCCTCGTGCCGCCCCGTACGTGGAAAAATAAAAAAGTTATAGGGGTCAGAAGATGACATTTTTAAACATATAAATTTTCCTGCATGTAGTTATGATTTTTTCCAGAAGTGCGACAAAATCAAACCTATATAAGTAGGGTATCATTTTTACCGTATGGACCTACAGAATAATGATAAGGTGTAATTTTTACCGAAATATGCACTGCGTAGAAACGGAAGCCCCCAAAAGTTACAAAATGGCGTTTTTGTTTCAATTTTGTCGCACAATGATTTTTTTTTCCGTTTTGCCGTGCATTTTTGGGTAAAATGACTAATGTCACTGCAAAGTAGAATTGGTGACGCAAAAAATAAGCCATAATATGGATTTTTAGGTGGAAAATTGAAAGAGTTATGATTTTTAAAAGGTAAGGAGGAAAAAACGAAAGTGCAAAAATGGAAAAATCCTGAGTCCTTAAGGGGTTAAAGACCAAGGACGTACTGGTACGTCCTTGGTCCGGCTCTCCTGATATAACGCGGGGTTACACAGTAACCCCGCGTCATATCACGGCGGGCCCGGCGTCATAGTGAAGCCGGGACCCGCCTCTAATAGCGCGCAGCGCCGATCGCGCTATTAACCCTTTAGCCGCGCTCAGAGCTGAGCCGCGTGGCTAAAAGTGAAAGTGAAAGTTGCCGGCTAGCTCAGTTGGGCTGTTCGGGATAGCCGCGGCTAATCGGGCATCCCGAACAGCTGACAGGACAGCGGGAGGGCCCCTACCTGCCTCCTCGCTGTCCGATCGCCGAATGACTGCTCAGTGCCTGAGATCCAGGCATGAGCAGTCATGCGGCAGAATCGTTGATCACTGGTTTCTTATGAGAAACCAGTGATCAATGATGAAGACCAGTGTGTGCAGTGTTATAGGTACCTATGGGACCTATAACACTGCAAAAAAAAAGTGAAAAAAAAAGTGAATAAAGATCATTTAACTCCTCCCCTATTAAAAGTTTGAATCACCCCCCTTTTCCAATAAAAAAAAACACAGTGTAAATAAAAATAAAAATAAACATATATGGTATCACCGCGTGCGGAAATGTCCGAGTTATAAAAATATATCATTAATTAAACCGCTCGGTCAATGGCGTGCGCGCAAAAAAATTCCAAAGTCCAAAATAGTGAATTTTTGGTCACTTTTTATATCATTTAAAAATGAATAAAAAGCGATCAATAAGTCCTAGCAATGCAAAAATGGTACCGTTAAAAACTTCAGATCACGGCGCAAAAAATGAGCCCTCATACCGCCCCTCACATGGAAAAATAAAAAAGTTATAGGGGTCAGAAGATGACAATTTTAAACGTATTAATTTTCCTGCATGTAGTTATGATTTTTTCCAGAAGTCCGACAAAATCAAACCTATATAAATAGGGTACCATTTTAATTGTATGGACCTACAGAATAAAGATAAGGTGTCATTTTTACCGAAAAATGTACTACATAGAAACGGAAGCCCCCAAAAGTTACAAAACTGCGTTTTTTTTTTTTCAATTTTGTCGCACAATGATTTTTTTTTCTGTTTCACCGTAGATTTTTGGGCAAAATGACTGACGTCATTACAAATTAGAATTGGTGGCGCAAAAAATAAGCCATTATATGGATTTTTAGGTGCAAAATTGAAAGAGTTATGATTTTTTAAAGGCAAGGAGCAAAAAACGAAAATGCAAAAACGGAAAAAACCCCGGTCCTTAAGGGGTTAAACACTATTACATGGGCTGTGTATTTACTACTATATATTGTAGCAGAGTATAATTTCTTTTGTGTTGTCACATGAAATGATATAATAAAATATTTACAAATATGTGAAAAATGAACTCACGTTGGTGAGATACTGTAAATACTCAGTCAGCACAGTAACCCCGCGTCATATCACGGCGGGCCCGGCGTCATAGTGAAGCCGGGACCCGCCTCTAATAGCGCGCAGCGCCGATCGCGCTATTAACCCTTTAGCCGCGCTCAGAGCTGAGCCGCGTGGCTAAAAGTGAAAGTGAAAGTTGCCGGCTAGCTCAGTTGGGCTGTTCGGGATAGCCGCGGCTAATCGGGCATCCCGAACAGCTGACAGGACAGCGGGAGGGCCCCTACCTGCCTCCTCGCTGTCCGATCGCCGAATGACTGCTCAGTGCCTGAGATCCAGGCATGAGCAGTCATGCGGCAGAATCGTTGATCACTGGTTTCTTATGAGAAACCAGTGATCAATGATGAAGACCAGTGTGTGCAGTGTTATAGGTACCTATGGGACCTATAACACTGCAAAAAAAAAGTGAAAAAAAAAGTGAATAAAGATCATTTAACTCCTCCCCTATTAAAAGTTTGAATCACCCCCCTTTTCCAATAAAAAAAAACACAGTGTAAATAAAAATAAAAATAAACATATATGGTATCACCGCGTGCGGAAATGTCCGAGTTATAAAAATATATCATTAATTAAACCGCTCGGTCAATGGCGTGCGCGCAAAAAAATTCCAAAGTCCAAAATAGTGAATTTTTGGTCACTTTTTATATCATTTAAAAATGAATAAAAAGCGATCAATAAGTCCTAGCAATGCAAAAATGGTACCGTTAAAAACTTCAGATCACGGCGCAAAAAATGAGCCCTCATACCGCCCCTCACATGGAAAAATAAAAAAGTTATAGGGGTCAGAAGATGACAATTTTAAACGTATTAATTTTCCTGCATGTAGTTATGATTTTTTCCAGAAGTCCGACAAAATCAAACCTATATAAATAGGGTACCATTTTAATTGTATGGACCTACAGAATAAAGATAAGGTGTCATTTTTACCGAAAAATGTACTACATAGAAACGGAAGCCCCCAAAAGTTACAAAACTGCGTTTTTTTTTTTTCAATTTTGTCGCACAATGATTTTTTTTTCTGTTTCACCGTAGATTTTTGGGCAAAATGACTGACGTCATTACAAATTAGAATTGGTGGCGCAAAAAATAAGCCATTATATGGATTTTTAGGTGCAAAATTGAAAGAGTTATGATTTTTTAAAGGCAAGGAGCAAAAAACGAAAATGCAAAAACGGAAAAAACCCCGGTCCTTAAGGGGTTAAACACTATTACATGGGCTGTGTATTTACTACTATATATTGTAGCAGAGTATAATTTCTTTTGTGTTGTCACATGAAATGATATAATAAAATATTTACAAATATGTGAAAAATGAACTCACGTTGGTGAGATACTGTAAATACTCAGTCAGCCTGTTACTCTTTGCCTGTGTTGGCATTCTTTCTGCACTAGTTCTTGGTATAGCCTGTTTATGTTGACCCTTGACTAAGTGACCCGATCTTACTCTACCCATACAGAGAAATTGACATTTATACAAACTCTTGCAAAGCTATTAATGCACACGGACAGCATTATCTCACAAGCTTTCCCTATGAGTCCTGTGCTGTCCTCAGATAAGGTGATAACATTTAAATTTAGTAAGAATGAAAAGAAGAAAAAAGGCACACCATTATATTTTAAAGGAAAGGATTTTCTGAGCTACAATTTTCACAGGTTATTGGTGCTAATACGTGACAACTTTAGAAACTGCAATTTGTTTAGCTTGATGAATCCATTAAAGTATGCCTACAGCAACCTTTTAAATATGAACTGTAAATTTTATTTTACAAGTTCAGAAATATAGGTGAACCTTTTAATGATATACACTGTTGTATCCTCAAGTTGTATGAACGAAAAGGTTTCTAGTTTTTTTGGACTGAAATATGTAACGTAATAATATAGAACATTTTCTATATAATTATTGTGTTTGATAATTTTTATTTTAAAAATGAGAAAGGGGGGTCATTTTTTAAATAGTATTTTAGCCTTTTATTATCTATAATGTTGTCACAGCAGGCACTGAGGCCTCATACATGGGGGTGCCAATCTAGGGCTGTGTGACAAAAATGATCGCAGTTGCTATTGATTTCAGAATTTAAACAGTTAAATGACCAGCATCAGAGAGATCTCAGATGTCAGTATTTACCAGTTGTGCTGGCTGCACATAGTGCTATACTTTCTCACCTGACCCATGCCATAACCATACATCATGTTAGTGTCAAAATTTTTTTTTTTTTACATTAACATGCTGGTGTAGCCCCCAACTTTACCTTTTCATAAGAGGTAAAAAGAGAAAAATCCCCCCAAAAATACGTGAAAAATACCCCATATGTGGCTCTAACCTGTTGCCTTGAAATACAACAGGGCTCAGAAGTGAGAGAGTGCCATGCACATTAGAGGCCTAAATGAGGAATTTGCAATGGGGTGGACCCGGATACAAGGATGGGGCTTGTTTCCACCAAAACCCTACAGCAGTGTTTCCCAAACAGGGTGCCTCCAGCCGTTGCAAGACTACTAGCCTTCCAGGACAGTCTATGGCTGTCCGGCAATACTGGGAGTTGTTGCTTTGCAACAGCTGGAGGCTCCGTTTAGGAAACACTGCCGTATGAGAGGTTTTTCATTTTTTTGGGGGGTGGGGACGTGTAAGGGGGTATATATGTAGTGTTTTACTTTTTATTATTTGTTAGTGTAGAGTAGTGTTTTAAGGGTACATTCAACTATAGGCAAGTAAGTCTGACATCAATAGTGGGGAAATTAATGGAAACTCTACTAAAGGATAGGATTGTGGAACATCTAAAATCCAATGGATTGCAAGATGAAAAACAACATGGGTTTACTTCAGAGAGATTTTGTCAAACAAATCTTATTGATTTTTTTGACTGGGTGACTAAAATAATAGATGGCGGAGGAGCAGTAGACATCGCATATCTAGATTTTAGTAAGGCTTTTGACAATGTCCCACATAGAAGACTTATCAATAAATTGCAGTCATTGAGCTTGGGCTCCCATATTGTTGAGTGGATTAGACAGTGGTTGAATGACAGACAACAGAGGGTTGTAGTCAATGGAGTATATTCAGAACCAGGTCTTGTTACCAGTGGGGTACCTCAGGGATTTGTACTGGGACCAATATTGTTTAAGAACTTCATTAGTGATATCGCAAAAGGTCTCGATGGTAAGGTATGTCTTTTTGCTGATGACACAAAGATATGTAACAGGGTTGATGTTCCTGGAGGGATACGCCAAATGGAAAAGAATTTAGGAAAACTAGAAGAATAGTCAGAACTCTGGCAACTGAATTTTATGTGGAATTTTATTTGGGCAGAATATAGAATATTTGACACAGTCCTGACCTCAGGATCTGAGGAAAGGAATTTAGGAGTAATTATTTCAGAAGACTTAAAGGTAGGAAGACAATTGTTACGCCGAGCGCTCCGGGTCCCTGCTCCTCCCCGGAGCGCTCATGGCGTCTCTCTCCCTGCAGCGCCCCGGTCAGACCCGCTGACCGGGAGCGCTGCACTGACATTGCCGGCGGGGATGCGATTCGCACAGCGGGACACGCCCGCTCGCGAATCGCATCCCAAGTCACTTACCCGTCCCGGTCCCCAGCTGTCATGTGCTGGCGCGCGCGGCTCCGCTCTCTAGGGCGCGCGCGCGCCAGCTCTCTGAGACTTAAAGGGCCAGTGCACCAATGATTGGTGCCTGGCCCAATTAGCTTAATTGGCTTCCACCTGCTCCCTGGCTATATCTGCTCACTGCCCCTGCACTCCCTGGCCGGATCTTGTTGCCTTTAGTGTTTAGTGTTGTCCAAAGCCTGTGTTACCTGAACTCCTGCTATCCATCTTGACTACGAACCTTGCCGCCTGCCCCGACCTTCTGCTACGTCTGACCTTGCCTCTGCCTAGTCCTTCTGTCCCACGCCTTCTCAGCAGTCAGCGAGGTTGAGCCGTTGCTAGTGGATACGACCTGGTTGCTATGGCCGCAGCAAGACCATCCCGCTTTGCGGCGGGCTCTGGTGAACACCAGTAGCCTCTTAGAACCGGTCCACCAGCACGGTCCACGCCAATCCCTCGCTGACACAGAGGATCCACTACCTGTAAGCCGAATCGTGACAACAATGTAATAGAGCAGCAGGAAATGCTAGCAGAATGCTTGGATGGATAGGGAGAGGTATAAGCAGTAGAAAGAGAGAAGTGCTCATGCCGCTGTACAGAACACTGGTGAGACCTCACTTGGAGTATTGTGCGCAGTACTGGAGGCCGTATCTCCAAAAGGATATAGATACTCTAGAGAGAGTTCAGAGAAGATCTACTAAACTAGTACATGGATTGCAGGATAAAACTTACCAGGAAAGGTTAAAGGACCTTAAAGGGTGCCTCTCATCAAAAAAACTTTTGATATATTATATGTTAATATATGCAGAATAACTTCACAATTGCATGTTATTAAAAAATATGCTTCTTTCTATTTAATTTTCCACTTTGAAGAAATGACCACTAGGAGTCTCCCTACCAGTCCTGGCAGCAAGCATTTCAGACTCATGCTGGAGTCCTAAACACTACGAGCTGCCAGTCTGCTTTGTTCACAAAGGAGAACACTCAGAGCTGCCAGCCTGCTGTGTTCACAGCCTGTTTGGCTGTGAACAAAGCAGGCTGGCAGCTCTGAGTGTTTAGGACTCCAGCATGAGTCAGAAATGCTTGCTGACAGGACTGATCGGGAAAAATAGAAAGAAGCATATTTTTCATTAACATGCTATTGGAAAGTTATTCAACATTCATTAATCTAAAATATATCAAAAGTTTATTTGATGAGAGGTACCCATTAACATGTATAGCTTGGAAGAAAGAAGAGACAGAGGGGATATGATAGAGACTTTTCAATACATAAAGGGAATCAACAAGGGTAAAGGAGGAGAGCATATTTAAAAGAAGAAAAACTACCACAAGAGGACATAGTTTTAAATTAGAGGGGCAGAGGTTTAAAAGTAATATCAGGAAGTTATACTTTACTGATAGAGTAGTGGATGCATGGAATAGCCTTCCTGCAAAAGTGGTCGCTGCAAATACAGTGAATGAGTTTAAACATGCATGGGATAAGCATAAGGCTATCCTTCATATAAGATAGGGCCAGAGACTATTCATAGGATTCAGATTATTGGGCAGACTAGATGGGCCAAATGGTTCTTATCTGCTGACACATTATATGTTTCTATGTTTCTATTCACACAGGCGGGGGTTCACAGTGGTTTTTCCGCTGGAAGTTCTAGCTGCGGCGGAAAATTTGCCGCAGCTCAAACTTGTAGAAGGAAACCCACTTTAAACCCGCCCATGTGAATGTACCTTGTACATTCACTTGGGGGGCGCCCCAAACCTTCAGCTGTGGCAAAACTACAACTCCCACAATGTACGGTCTGTCAGTGCATTCTGGGAGTTGTAATTTTGCAACAGCTGAAGGCACACGGGTTGGAATCACTGAGTTAGGAAACAGACTCTAGCTCAGTGTTTCCCAACCAGTGTGCCTACAGCTGTTGCAAAACTACAACTCCCAGCATGCCTGGACAGTCTGGACATGCTAGGAGTTGTAGTTATGCAACAACTGGGGAAGAACAGTTTGGAGATGCTAAGTAGTGGTCTCCAAACTGTAGCCCTCTAGATGTTGCAAAACTACAACTCCCAGCATGACCAGACTGTCCAGGCATGCTGGGAGTTGTAATTCTGCAACATATGCAGGGCCAGATATTGTAGAACTACATGCCCAGCATCCCTGACTGTCTGAGCATGCTGGAAATAGTAGTTTTGCAACATCTGGAGGGCTACAGTTTGGAGACCAGTATATTGGTCTCCAAACAGTGGCCCTCCAGATGTTGCAAAAATTCAACTCTCAGCATGCCCAGACAGCCAAAGGCTGTCTGGACATGCTGAAAGTTGTAGTTTTGCAACTTTTAGAAGGCCACAGTGAAGATCACTTACTCTTCACTGCAGCCTCCTTCACTGCCGCACTTTCCGGCCGCACTCCTCCTGCTGCCGCCGATGCTGCCGCTGCTCCAGGATGCCGCCACCGCCGGTCCGAGTAAGCCGGCCATGCTTCCCCCCTCGCCGCTCGCGTTGCCCCCCCCCCCCTCCCCGCGCTCTGCCCGGACTTCGATCAGAGGGCAGAGAGGGGAAAATTAACTCTAACCCCTCCCGCCTCCAACTGCCATTGGTGGTCGTACTGGCCGACCAATGGCAGGGGATAGGAGGAGGTAGCAACACTGCCACCTCCCTCCTATCCTTTAGGATGGTCGGAGCTATCTCTGATAGCTCCGATCATTCTTATTTTCCAGGCGATTGGGTCACCAGTGACCCGATTGGCCAAGATCGCCGCAAATCACCGGTCTGAATTGACCGGCAATTTGCGGCGATCTCAAATTGCCGGTCAATTCAGACCGGTGATTTGCGGCGATCTGGGCCAATCGGTTAACATGGGGGGTTCTCAGGACCCCCCTAGGCATTGCCAAGGGATGCCTGCTAATAGATATTAGTAGTCATCTAGGTCTGATTACCGCCCGGTGAGCGGCGGTGAGCGGAAATGCAGAGGGCGTACAGGTACGCCCTCCGCCCTTAAGTACCGGGACGCGAGGGCATATCCTCTGTCCCCAACAGGTTAAAGGGTTACTCTGGTGGAAAACAAGTGAAAAAAAAACAGATGTTTTCAAATCAACTGGTGCCAGAAAGTTAAATAGATTTGTTTTTCTATTTAAAAATCTTAATCCTTCCAGTACTTATCTGCTGCTGTATACTACAGAGAACGTTGTATACTTCATTCCAGTCGGACCACTGTGCTCTCTACTGACACCTCCTGTCCATGTCAGGAACTGTCCAGAGTAGAAGCAAATACCCATAGTAAACTTCTCCTGCTCTGGACCGTACCTGACACGGACAGAGGTGTCAGCAGAGAGCACTGTGGTCAGACAGGAAAGAACTACACAACTTTCTCTGGAGCATACAGCAGCTGATAAGTACTGGAAGGTGGGGTCCATGAGGTCAAAACCTTTGCTGATCATAGAATATCCCACCTACTTTATATTTTTACATTGTTGCCTTTTTTAGGTCATTATTAATATAATAATATTGTTGATGTCTTTGAAATGTTAAAAACCCCAGAATCATAGAGAATGCACAAAGTCTTGCAGATGGCTCTTGGATAAAACATCTGTGGAACTTGTGAATCATCCCTGAAAGTATTCTTTATTGTAGAAGAAAGCAAACAAAATTATTTGTTATTCTTTTCCCTTTGCACAATGTTGAAACAGCAGAATTAGCCTACTATATTCATCTGTTCATTTATTTAAATCAAGAGCAAGTTTCTTTACAAAGACTAGATACCTGCGCATACTTCTATTGTCTATTAATCATGGAAGTTTGGAAATAAAAGTTTGCTTACCAATACAATTATCTGTACATCAAAGGTTGGGCTTAAAGCGTACCTGCTGATTTAAAAGATTTTTAGAAACCTGCATGTTTTTTTTTTACATTAACCCTTTCAAGTGTTGACACTGGGATGTTAGTGTCATCTAGCTGTTACTAAACCCCTGAGCATCCCGTCTATGGTTTTATAGCTATTTCTCATCCTTTCCATTTCAGGGTCTGGACTAGAGTTGGGCTGCTTGCCAGTACCACACATACATGGGCTTACTTTCCCTTACTTCTTTGGTAAATCATGGCAAAGCATACAATCGTCTCTGCTTTACCATGACATAGTGACCTGAACTATACAGGATTTTACTGTGCTACGATGATGAATTACACAGTACAGTTCTAGATGACATGTAGAAGGAGGGTTTGCAAGGTTCTATGAGAGCAGAAATGAAAGAAAATGCCACAGCAAGGAAACGGTACTGAACTGTTGCTTCTGTTATTGCTAAAAAGCTAAATGGTAGGGGGCAGGGTTACACTGCTGCATTTTGGACATACAGGAAGACATCAGACATTTTGGACATCACAGGAAGAATAAGAATGCCTATATAGGAATGCACTAAGAATTTCCAATGTGAGATGTCTTGCTGCCCATAGATAAAACTCAGGGCAAAGCCTGTGTATATCAGTATATCAACTTGCACTCAACATCCCATATTAAGAATGTGGAAATAGTATTTTAGAAATAGTGTTGGATTGCCTGTAGAGCTAAGAGACAGGATTGTGTTGAAGCACAGATCTGGAGAAAGGTACAAAAAATGTCTGCTGCACTGAAAGTTCCAACGAGCACAGTGGCTTCCAGAATTTTTAAATGCTCGATATGCAGAAAAAATTGGAAACACAAAAGGGAAGCGCAACAATGTGCCGTAAAAGTTTTCAGATATAACGAAGACAAAGAGGTGAAAAAAAGGTGAAAAAAACTTGCTCACCTTCTGGTGTTGTGCAGTGGGCACAACACCATATCGCGCTTGTATCCCGTTGCAAAGGGAATAGTGAAATCAGGGGGTGCAGCTCACACCGTGGTGTCCTGGGATTCCTGGACGTCTGGAGAATGCAAGAGGTGAAGATCATTGATCTGACGAAGAGGGGGTCCCACCCCTCGAAACGCGTTATCTGTGATCTATACAAATAAAATCCGGTTATTATATCTTTAACCGTGTCCGGCTACTTCTTACTGCCACGATCCCAGCCAAGCTATTCTACAGGAGTGAGCGCTCGAACACACTTTTTTTACACGTGAACCGGAGCCCCGGGGATCTTCACCTCTTGCATAATTTTTAAATGGAGAGACAGGTGACTCTGGGCTTTATGGCAAAGTTACCAGTAAAAAGCCTCATCTCAGTAAGAGACATATGAAAGCATGCCTGGAGTTTGCAAAATGAGTCTAAGACTATGAGAAACAATATTCCCAGGTGATAAAACCAAGATTAAAAGAGTACCTGTCACCAAATAAAACTTTAAATATAGTGTTCCTTGTGTAATTATCAGACACTTTCCAATTTACTTGCTTTTAAAATTATCAACATAAATATGTTTAAAATGTAACATAAAAACGTCAACTAGGTGGTTCTCTTCTGTTTCCTGACACAATTAAAGGGGTACTCCGGTGGAAAACTTTTCTTTTTCATCAACTGGTAAAACAGATTTGTAAATTACTTATATTAAAAAATCTTAATCCTTCCAGTACTTATTAACTGCTGAATACTACAGAGGAAATTATTTTCTTTTTGGAACACAGAGCTCTTGGCTGACATCATGACCACAGTGCTCTCTGCTGACATCTCTGTCCATTTTAGGAACTGTCCAGAGTAGGAGAAAATCCCCAGAGAAAACATATGCTGCTCTGGACAGTTCCTAAAATGGACAGTGAGGTCAGCAGAGAGCACTGTGGTCATGATGTCAGTAGAGAGCACTGTGGTCATGATGTCAGTAGAGAGAACTGTGTTCCAAAAAGAAAATAATTTCCTCTGTAGTATTCAGCAGCTAAAAAGTACTGGAAGGATTAAGATTTTTTAATAGAAGTAATTTACAAATCTGAATTACAAATCTGTTTAACTTTCTGGCACCAGTTGATTTAAAAAAAATGTTTTCCTTTATGTATCCCTTTAATACAGTAAGTTTGGTCTCCTGCCGACCTAGCAGGAGTCAAAACTCAGGAAGTGCTTCTCTGCACTGAGCTTGATTGACCGCTGCACACAAAGAGGAAGCTCCACAGATTCTCACAGAAAGCTGCACAGACTGAAACCTGCACGAGAGCCTCACTGATAGCAACACAGACTGAAACATGCACAACGCCTGAGGTCTTCAATTCATCACAGCACTGCAACCAGTGGTCCCCCAGTAGGCTTCACTAATGTCATGCCTGCTGGGAAATGCCCACTTTCTCCTGCTGGGAAATGCCCACTTTCTCCTGCTGGGAAATTGCACCATGTGAGCAAGAAGAAAGGTATGATACAGAGCTTTTGAAAGTTCTGAAATGTTTTTTAAGAACTGGAGGGGTGTTAGGAGTTGTTAGGGAATATAGCCTTTGTTAGTTGGTGACATTTTTAACTTGTGTGCTTCAATTCTAAGCATCATGTCTGGAAGAAACTAGGCACTGCAATTCACTTGTCTGTTACCATCCCTACAGTTAAGCATGGTAGTGGCAGCATCATGCTGTTAGAGTGTCTCTCAGCAACTGCCAAACACCTCCAATGAGTAGTATCAGGATCAAGCAAGGTGCTGGAACTCTTCAAAGGTAAAAGGATTTATTACCCATCATGCAAATGGGATTTTTACCCATCATGCAAATGGGATTTTTTCACCAAAAAAGGATGCAAGTAACGATGAAAATTTACCACCAAAATAAAGTAGAATATGTCACGAAAAAACAATCTCAGAATCAGAATATTGGGTAAAAGCGTTTTCGAGTTATTAATTCGTAAAGTGACGGTGGTCAGAATTGCGAAAAAGGCTCAGACCTTAAGGTGAAATTAGTGTAACCACCTGTGGCTTGTTTATAAATTCCTCCACCCTCCTCAGTTCTCTGCCGGATCTTTGTTGCCTTGTGCCCTAGAGAAAGCGTTCCTTTGTATTGCCTTGCCATGTACCAGATCTCCTGCTCGTGTGACTTGACCTTGTTCCTCTGCCGCCTGCCTACTGAACTCCTGCTACGTCCTGACTACGCTACTGTGCCGCCTGCCCTGACCTACTGCTATCCAGACTATGAGTTGCCTCATCCCTCCTGTGCCTTGCATCTCCTCAGCCGCCCGTGTGGTCGAGCCGTGCTAGGGGTAACGACCTGGGTGTCGCCTGCAGCTGCAAGCCCATCCTGCTTTGTAGCGGGCTCTGGTGAAGACCAGCGGCACCTTAGACTCCGCTCCCTGGTACGGTCCGAGTCATCTGCCACACAGGTCCAGCGGATCCACATTTACCGGAGTCCTGTTTTCAGAAAGGTGAGTGTTAAAGTCCTTAAGGGGTTAAATGAAATCACAATTTCCCCTAGCCGATTTCCAAACATAAAAGTTTAATGAACCATATTTTTTATTGCATGTTTATTGTTTCATGTGCTTTCTAACAATTTTCATTTGCTTACAAAAGTGTTTTGTCAAATTTAAGCTGAACAACAACAACAAAAAAATAATTACAAAGTAAACACAATGAAAAAAAACTATGTTCTTCATAAATATTAGGCTTATGAGTAGGTAAAAAGCTCATAGCAAATGAATTGGGTTTCATATTTACTCTAAATAAATGTATCATAAATGCTGCCATTGGTACTTAAGGAATTTTCTCAATCTAAATTCCTTGAAACCCAAGCCAAGACACTGACAATTATAAGACTTGTTTCGAGTGTATCACAAAATGGCAGCCAGAATCCTATTGATAGGAAGAAGGTGGGTCACATGACCTCAAGTGGCAGTGATCCAAATCTTGCATGACAGCCAAACATAAGGATGGGGGCTAATGCACACATTGGGGGTTAGGATAGGGGCAAGGCTCACATTGATGACTCAGTATACAGTATGAGTTAGAGCCACTATAAATCAGCAGAAGCTTACAATCCTCCTTACTGATAGGAATGTAACTGCAGAACAGGGGCTCAGAAAAAAATAGTGAGAGATAGTAGTGGAAAAGTGTCAGTCAGTATTTCAGAGTTTTCTTGTGAGGGAAAACAATAAAAAAAATTATAGAGTGGCTAGAGCAACAGGATGATGTTGTGAGTGACAGCAGAATGGTGGGTTTCCTGAACCCCCACTGCCAACTATTTGGACACCTCCTACCTCATACAAGATATTAGTATTTTCCACCTGGCAAAACGTATGTGCCATTGTTAGCTAGGTTTGGTTGGTAAATCCTGTCCAGGGCGGAGTTTTCCTTTTGCTCCAATTTTGAAGCATGTCAGAAGTTTAATCTGTTTAAACCCCTTAAGGACTCTGGGTTTTTCTGTTTTTGCACTTTCTTTTTTTCCTCCTTACCTTTTAAAAATCATAACCCTTTAAATTTTGCACCTAAAATTCCATATTATGGCTTATGTTTTGTGCCACCATTTCTACTTTGCAGTGACCGTCATTTTAACAGAAAAAATTCATTGTTCAACAAAATGCAAGGAAAAATGCCATTTTGTAAATTTTGGGGTCTTACGTTTCTATGCAGTGTATTTTTCAGTAAAAATGACACATTTTCTTTATTCTGTAGGTCTATACAATTAAAATGATACCCTACTTATATAGATTTGATTTTGTCCTACTTCTGGAAAAAATCTTTTATTTTTCCACATACGGGGCAGTATGAGGGCTCATTTTTTGCGCCGTGACCGGAAGTTTTTATCAGTACCATTTTTGTATCGATTGGACTTTTTTTTTTAACAGTAAGTGTTTATTGAAATATTTTTTCAATACAATACATACAGAAAGTCTGCAGGGAACTATAGCATTATGATCATGTCGATAAGTCAGTAGTACTAAAAGTAATGAGAACGCTCAAATGACATTCAACACAAACGATAGAATGGCTGACAAGAATACAGTCAATACTCACTTAACGCAACCAAGGTTATGTCACATAAATCTGGTGTTAAATGTAAGGCAGCATTAAGCAACCACACAATCATATGCTATATAAACAATTCGACACATATGTAAAGTAGAGAAATAGGAAAACAGAAAGGGAGGAAAGAAAAAAAAGGGGGGAGGAAAGGCGGAGAAAGAAGGAAGGAAAATGTACAGGCAAAGTAAATCTTACCTCGTGAGCTGGGGCGACACAACCGGAGAAGGAAGTCATGTGTAGATAAGTGAGTGTGGTTGAGCGAGATGGAGAGAATGTCAAGGGCATGTGGGTGTAGGGGCTGTAGAGTCAGTACCTTCCAGATGTTGGGTTCTAAAGTCAGGTGAGGCCATATATGTCAGCCATGGTGACCAGGTGGCGTGAAACTGATTTAGATGTCTTCTGGAATCCGCCAGAAGTTCCTCCATGCGACATATGTGGGATACCTTGGTCAGCCAGGACAAGAACGTAGGAGGGGAAGTGGACTTCCAGAGGCGAGGTATAACTGTTCTGGCTGCGATCAATAGGAAGTGTGCCAATTTAGTGGGGTAGCGGGGTGCGGGATAGGGGAGCACAGACAGCAATGTGGCGGTCAGGGATTTAGTGATAGGGAGTGAGGTCAGGCGGGTGATAGCTTCCAATACCTGGGACCAAAGCAGTCTAAGACAGGGCATGTGAGCCATATGTGCGACATTGTCCCTCCCTGTTGTCCACATCTCCAACAGATGTCTGGAACGGACGGGTAGATGCGGGACAACAGGGTGGGCACTCTATACCACCTGGTAAGAATCTTATAGTTAGTTTCCTGGGCTTTGCTGGAGATGGAGGATTTGTGGCAGAGGGTCAGAGCTCGATTCCAGTGTTCATCTGGGATACTTTCCTGAATCTCAGCTTCCCAGGCAGATCGGAAGGGCAGTGGCTGCAGTGCGTATGTGTCTAAAATAAGGCCGTAGATAGTACTAACAGCGTGCGATATTGAAGAGGAGGACACACATAGAGACTCAAATTTTGTGAGCGGACGATGCAGCGCAAGACCGCGATTATGGGAGGTGTAAAAATGTTTTAGCTGATTGTATTGGAATATATGGAGTGTAGAGCAGGGAGTCCCCTCTGTGATGTCAGAAAGAGATTTCAATCCCACATCAGTTATGAGGGAGTGAAAGGACATTCCCATGTCTCTGGAGTATGTAAGGAATGTACGCGAGTTCAGTGCCAGGGGGAATGCCGGGTTCCCAAAGAGTGGTGTGAGCGGGCCACCTGGGGAGTATAGGTTCAGTTTCTTCAGATACGAGGAATGAGTCCGAAATATGGAATTTAATGTCGGAGTGACATTCCCTGGTTTGTGAAAGGCGGGGTGCGTATCGACCAGCCACAGTATTGACAAGGGGTCAATTCCACTGACCCTACTCTCAAGAGCCACCCACTGTTTTTCATTGCGGCTATGGCAACAATCAAGCAGTCGTGTGAGGACTGCCGAGAGGTAATAAGAGAGACAGTCGGGCATGGCCAGGCCGCCCTCCACCTTCCGTCTATACATGACACTTCTAGCTATCCTGGGACGTCGATGAGACCAGACAAACTTCGACTGCAATGCTGAGACCTCCTGGAAAAAGGACCGGGGAACATGGGTGGGGATGCCAGAAAACAGATATAGAAGTCGCGGTAAAGCCTTCATTTTAAAGATACTGATTCTTCCCAACCAGGAGAAGTCCCTACGTTCCCATCTTGCCAAGTCTGATCTCAATGAGTGTAGGAGAGGGGGAAAATTGAGCAGGAAAGTGTGGGACAGATCTGACGGGACCTGGACACCCAAGTATTTTAGGGATGTCGTCTGCCATTTAAATGGATAAATGGTCTTAAGTAGGGCCAGTGTTCAGGGCTGGAGAGTAATATTCAGAGCTTCACATTTCGTGGGGTTTAGCTTGTAGTTACTATAATTGGAGAAGCGATGAAGCGTTGCCATGAGGGACGGCAGAGTGGTAAAGGGGGAGGATAGGTAGAGGAGAATGTCATCAGCGAACGCCGAACACTTAAAATGGGAAGGAGGCAGGGCAAGGCCCTTGATGTCAGGGTTCTGACGGATATCTACCAATAGATGTTCCATGCATAGAACATATAAGAGGGGGGATTAAGGGCAACCCTGTCTCGTCCCATTACAAATGTCAAACGTGTCTGATAGACAGCCATTTAGCCTGATCTGGGCTTGGGGGTTAGTGTAGAGAGCCATTATCCTTTGGCGCATCACCGGACCCAGGCCAATCTGGGTTAGGGTGGCCGCTAGAAACTCCCAGTCCACCCGCTCAAAGGCCTTCTCCGCGTCGATAGAGAGCAAGAACAGAGGGATTTGCAGCTGCCGGGCACAATGCACCATGGAGAATGCTCGTAAAGTGTTATCTCTTGCCTCTCTCCCGCGGATGAAGCCCACTTGATCCGGATGGACAAGGGAGGGCATATGGGGTGCCAACCTATTTGCAATGAGTTTGGCATATAGCTTAGCATCAGTATTAATCAATGATTTGGGCCTATAGCTGGGGCATAGGAGGGGGTCCTTTCCCTCTTTAGGTATAACTGTAATAAATGCCCGTAAGAAAGAGCTGGGCAGTTGGGTGTTACCTGAAACATCATTGAAAGCAGAAAGTATAGGTGGCGATACGACATCTTTGAGGACCTTGAAAAATTTTGCCGTATAGCCATCCGGGCCAGGACTCTTGCCCGTCGGTAGAGAGGAAATGGCTAGGTCCAGTTCCTCCAGGGAGAATGGTCTCTCAAGTGCTTCAATGGTGTCCGAGGAAAGGGCCGGGAGAGCGGTATCAGCCATGTATTGTGACAGGGATAATAGGGGTGGGGAGTGAGCTCCAGGGGACAATGAGGGAGGTTTAGGCAAATTATAAAGGTCAATGTAGTAGCGTCTAAATGCGTCTAATATGTTTGGGGTGAGATGTGTGACCGGATCCGTCCGGGGCTGAATGGCAGGGACAAACAATGTGGATCTCTTATTTCTCAAAGCATTCGCTAGGAGCCTACCTGATTTATTTCCCCACTCATAAAAATGTTTACCCGTGACCTGTTTATAATATCAATGCTTATTGTTGATGAGTTCTAGAAGGTCATAACGGACTTTTATAAGGTCCCGGTAAATCACATCTTGCTGTGATTTCTTGTGTTGCGTTTCGAGGATGTGGAGACGTTGAAAAAGCTGCGTAGCTTTAGCCGATGCAGCCTTTTTCAGTCTTGCCCCATGCTTGATGAGCACATCTCTCAAGACACACTTAAGGGTCTCCCATTGCACCAAAGGAGGAGAGGGGTCATTTAAGTGATCGATCTTAAAATTATTGGACGTCTCTTGAAGATCCTGTAGACACAGGGCGTCAAGCAAGAGCGATTCGTTTAATCTCCATGAAGCCTGGGGCTTGACTAAAGAAGGAAGCACAAAGTTACCTAGGACAGGGGCATGGTCTGAAAGAGTGACTACTCCTATTTCTGCAGAACGGAATGTTGGAAGCAGGAAATGGGAGCAGAAAATATAATCAATCCGGCTGTAGGATTGACAGGGGTGGGAGTAGAAAGTATAGTCTCTGCCCTGGGGGTGTAGGGCTCTCCACACGTCAGTTAATTGCAATGTATGTATTTTTTTTTTCCTCAGCGCACAGAGCTTGCTATGGGGGATAGAGGAACGGCCAGATGTAGTGTCAACGGAGGGGAAAAGGGCCAAGTTAAGATCTCCACAAAGGAGAATAGGTCCCAAAGCAAAAGCGGATAAGGCATCTAATGTTTTAATCAAAATAGGCACTTGGTGCTGATTGGGGCATATATAGTAGCTATTGTGATTCGTTGGTCTGCCAATTCACAATTGGCGAAAATATATCGGGCTGCCGGGTCAACTTTAGTGGAAAGGACAGTGAGTGGGATAGATCAATGAAAAGCCAGAGACACCCCTTTGGTTCTAGCTTCCGGATTCACGCTGTGGATCCAGGTAGTATAGTACCTGTTATTTAAGGTAGGTATGTGGTCCTTTTTAAAGTGCGTTTCCTGCAGAGCTAGGATCTGCACTCTCAGTTTATGGTGAGAGTACAGGATCTGTGCCCTTTTCTCTGGGGTATTAAAGCCCTTCACATTCAGTGTCGCCATATGTATTTCAGCTGCCATGAGGTGTGTGTAATTTGGCACTTAACTCACCAGTCAGACGAGGATCCAGGAGGTCGCCCAGCTCACAAGGTGTAGTCACGAGGTCAGTAGACAAGCTAAGGGGAACAAGAAAAACAGGACAGGAGGTAAGGGAGACAGGAAAATATAGCAGCAGTCGCACAGACAGGAGCGCAAAGGGACTATGTAGAGAGGCCTTAAGGGCCACAGACAGTGCCGGAACCAGTCCAGCGTCTGAACTAAGTGGGGTAACATGAAAGGCGCGCCAAAGGAGAATCACCAGGAGTAGCTCAGGTGACATCCTTAAATTAAACAACCAAACACATAGGTAGGGCCATTGAGCAACACAAGGGGCATTAAACCTAATGCAAGGAGAAATGCACTTATACTACGGGCAAACAAGTAGCTAGCAGACTCAAAGTCTTAAGGTAGCTTAGAAACATAGGGGGCAGATCAAGTATCTCAGGGTGGGGTAAACTAGCCACTAGGGCATGGTAAAGAGTAAGTCATATGCAGGTGGCACATCCGTGTTGGAGATGCAGGGGCATACGTGACCAGACTAACCCCAAGGGTCACTATACAATCAGGGGGGCAGATAACCTCAACAAAGCAATCCACAACTTAATAGAAATCTCAGATAGATCAATAGTGTCAACAACATTTTCCAGTGCAACAGTCCTCGGGCGGATCAACAGTTAGAGCTGACTCCAATCAGTCAGACCAGGGAGCGTAGTTCCATCGTCGCGCAGCAGCCGCTCAAGTTTTTCGCCTCGGCCTCTGAGGCAGGGGGTCTGACAGAGGTGCATCTTGCCGGCGGGTCCCTGAAGATTCTTGGACACGGGTTCCCCCAAAGGCAGGGGATGGAATTAAGAACATGTTCACCCAGTCCATCAAAGTTACTGGAGGTAATTTAAAGGTCTCCAGAAAAACCCGCAAATCTTCTGGTCTGCGTAAGGTGGCGCTTGTAGTTCCATGTTTAGCTATGAGAGCGAATGGAAAGCCCCATTTGTACACTATTTGGGCATTCTGCAATAGCTCAAGGAGTGGTTTAAGTGTGGCCCGCAAGCGAAGGGTGCGGAGAGAGAGATCTGGAAATATTTGAAGTTGTGCACCATTGAAAGTAAGGTTCTTAACATCTCGAGCTTTACGCATTAATTCTTCTTTTTGAGTGAAGTGATGAACTCTGCATATGACGTCCCTTGGTCTTTTCGGGTCAGGGCTCTTTGCTTTAAGAGCTCTGTGGGCACGGTCCAGTTCCAGCGGGCTATCAGCAGGTTTCTTTAGGAGTTCATTGAATATTTTCTGCAGAGTAGGGGTCAATTGATGGGGCAGAACTGATTCAGGAAGTCCTTTGAGTCGGATATTGTTCCGGCGATTTCTGTTGTCGATATCGTCCAAGTGATCAATAGTCAGTGCTTGTTGCATGGTCAGTTTTGCAGTGGTTTCAACTGTCGACGTTTCGAATTCTTCTAGAGACCGTACTTTGGACTGCAGGTGGGTAACAGCAGATTTCACTGGTTTAAGGTCATGTTGCCAAGCTGAATTCAGGTCAGAGGCCAGTGACATGAGATCTGATTTGGTGGGTAACAAAGTCAGTAATGCTTGCAGCTCCGGATGCCCCTTCAAGGCGTTGAGAGCCATCTCCGTTGTAGGTAAATGTTGATCAGAGGCAGAGGCCGCACAGTGCCCAGGCGGGGCAGCCAGACCACTAGTTGTGGAATGGGGGGTGCAGGGAGGTTTCTCCTTAGTGGGGGTCTGCGAATCCTCAGAGGAGGAGTTGTCCTGTCCACGTCTCCTGGACTGTCTTATTTTCAAAGGAGTTTTGAATAACTTCTTTTTAGCTGGGGGGCTTGCCCCCCAGTAATCTGGGGTGTCATTTTCAGCAGAAGAGTCATGAGAGCTCATGTCGGAATGGGAAGCATCAGAGTCCATCTCTACATCCCCGTCAGTGACATCACGGGCAGGAGGACCCGGAACTTGGGTGAGGACAGGGGCTACAGGCGATAGGGTAGAGGAGCCATGATGTGAGAGCTGGGGGGACTGCAGAGGAGAAGTGCGTTTTCTGGTAACAGTCTGCCAAGCATCAGAGTGGAGAGACAGTTCAGGAGGAGAAGCATTAGGAGCTGGGGAGCTGGGTTGTAGTTCTATAATCCCAGAAGCAGTGTTGCCAGCATCACATATTGCAGGTACTTGTGGTGTACAGGAAGCCAGGGGGCCAGCCACAGATAGAGTAGCAGCAGGAGAAGAGGTTCGGGAGCTCCCTGCAGGTACACAAGCCGCAGTAGTAGTAGCTACAGTCTCAGCATAGGATGGGGCAATGTGAGTGTGCATCTGCACTATTTCTTTCCTGGTGGAGCGACAGGCAGGGGCTGGGAATGAATGCTGCCTCACATCCAGAGGGGTCAGGGGCTCCAGGTCAGGCTTCCTGAGGGGTTGCGGCCGTGCCACTTACTTGAGCCATGGTGTCTGGCAGTAAAGGAGCCGGTGGAGGATTGCTAGGAGCCACTTCAGATAGGGCCAGGCTGCGCGATCTCGATGTGTGCGCTGCCGCCGCGGCCATTTCGGAGGGTCCGGGGCTCCCGGCTTGAGGCGTCACGTGGCGCAGGCTTCCGGATCGCACAGCGGTGGGCCGCGATTCAGGTGAGGAGCTGCGAATAGTCTGCAGCGGCCGCAGGAAGCGTGAGATGCTGCCGGAGGGGTTCTCCATGGGTTTGGACTTCTTCTTGTGCCCTTTGGAGCGAGATCTGCCTCCCATAGCCCAAGTCTATGCCCGTTTTTGCTTAGGCCCTGTGGGAGCTCTCATGGCGCACGTCCTCCCTCCAGCGCGTCAGGCCACGCCCCCCCCCCCCCCCCCGATTGGACTTTTTTATTCATTTTTTCATGATATAAAATGTGACCAAAATATGCTATTTTGGACTTTGGAATTTTGTTACGTGCACGCTATTGATTGTGTGGTTTAATTAATTATATATTTTTATAGTTTGGACATTTCTGCATGCGGCATTACCACATATGTTTATTTTTATTTACACCGTTTTTTTATGGAAAAGGGGGGTGATTCAAACTTTTATTAGGAAAGGGGTTAAAGGATCTTTATTAACTTTTTTTTTTAACACTTTTTTTTTTGCAATGTTATCGCTCCCTCTAGTGGCTATAACACTGAACACACTGGTCTTCTACACAGATCACTGCCATGCATTAACAAGGCAATGATCAGTGTTATCGGTGGTCGATTGCTCAAGCCTGAATTTAAGGCTTGGAGCAATCAATCACCGACTGGACGCGCCGGAGGCAGGTAGCGGACCCACCTCTTGCATTCTAGCTGATCGAGAGGTCGCGATTTCACCGAGATGGTCCCAATCAGTCCGACTTAGCTGTAGAGTGTATTTTTGTTACTTTAGATGCAGCAATCAACTTTGAACGCTGCGTCTAAAGGCATAATATTTTCCTAGGGTCCCGGCTTTCATTAGCTGCTGGGACTGAACCGCTATGACGCGGGGACACAACGTGACCCCACGTTATAGGCCGGGACCAGAGCACAGGGCGTACAGGTTAGCCCTGCTTCCTTAAGAGGTTAAGGTGAATTGTCTTTGTATATTTTATGTATCACTATAGTTTCATGGTCTTGGTGAGAAATTGTTTTCACCATATACACTGGAGTTGGTGGTGACCAACCGTTACTTGACATATACACTGATAGCTAGAGATGATTGAATTTTTGAAAAATTTGGTTTGGCCGATTCACCGATTCGACCGATTCAAAAATATTTCCTTTGGTCCAAATTTATTTGCGGCGAATTGCTATTAAAAACAGCTAGTTCTGCCCTACAGAAAGCCTCAATAGGGTTGTAGAACACTTTGCCTTGCTGTAACACGCATAGGGTGTGTGCTTGGTTAGTGAAATAATACTGTTATTCAGTATGATACGCAGATCAGAGGTGTCGCTATTAGAATCATTGTCGCAGAGCAGCACAATGACAGAGCCTGGAGGTGGCATCAGTATGAGGATACCATATGGTGGGTGAATGACACCCTGGAGGTGGTGGAAGCATGGGACCATATAGTGGCTGAATGACACAGCTGGGAGGTGGCGGCAGCATGAGGCGACCACATAGTGACTGAATGATACAGCCTGGAGTTGGCGGCTGCATATACTGGCTGAATGACACAGCCTGTCCTAACACACATAAGGAGTGCGCTGTGTTAGTGAAATAATACTGTTATTCAGTATGACATGCAGATTACAGGCAGGGGGACCATATGGCATCAAAATTTAAGGGAACAAAGAGATTTGTTATGCAATTTTAATTTAATTAAAATTTATTTTAAAAATTTTTAGTACCCATTCTGGTGAGCATTGAGCTGGCAATCCTCATCCAGACGACATACCACCTGTTCCAGCCCCTGCCTCTCAGTGCCCCCCTGACTGTGAATGTGAGAATATTTTATTTAATCAGTTATGGTTCATTGCTATCACTCCAAGCTGTTTCATTGGATTCTGAATGACACAGCCTGGAGGTGGCGGTAGCATATAGTGACTAAATGATACAGCATGGAGTTTGTGGCAGCATGAGGGGACCATATAGTGGCGGAAAGACACAGCATGGAGGTGGCGGCAGCATGGCGAGAACATATGGTGGCAGTATGAGACAGATTGGAGCTGGCATCAGGATGAGGAGAACATATGGTGGCAGAATGAGACAGCGATGGAGGTGGCGGCAGCAGCAGCATCAGGAGTCCTGAAAGTGACCCGGTGACAGAGTGGTGCTGTGAGTGGCAATACCAGTACCCAGTGATGAGGGTGGGTGAGAAAAGAAGAACTTGTCATCTGATGTGTGGCATCATGCGGTAGGTAGGATCAGAATAGTAGCTGAAGCAGGTAGGCAGAAGAAAACTGTCTCTTTTGTAAAAATGTTAGTGTGCAGAAGTAAGTATTGAGGATATGCATTACGCAAAACATAACTTTTAATAATAGGCTTAGGATAAAATATATGTACCGAAAAGCGGCATGACCTGTCCAAATTGGTGTTGTGGCTGTGCAGGAACCATATTCACCCAGTGAGCCGTAAAGGACATGTATTGTCCCTGACCATAGTTACAGCTCCAGATGTCGGCACTGCCGTGCACTTTGGTACACACCGATAGGCTCAAAGACTGGCCCACCTTCTGTTCCACAAAATTGTGCACGGCTGGTACTGCCTTTTTTGCAAAGAAATGACGGCTTGGCATTTTCCACCTCAGCTTGGCACAAAAAATCAATTCTCTGAAAGGTTCAGAGTCCACCACTTGAAAAGGGAGGGACTGCAGCACCAGTAACTTGGACAGGAGCACATTCAGCTTCTGTGCTGTTGGATGAGTGGGCGCATACTGTTGCCGATGGATTGCTGGCAGAATGACTGACTCAAAGTAGGAGGAGCAGGAGCATCTGGAGCAACATAAGATGGGTATGACACACAGCTCCCTTTGGCCGAGGTGATGGAGCCTTGGCTGTCTGAAACAGGGAGCGGCATGCCACTGGATGATGCTGCAGGCTGGACCACTACATTGGAACCACGGTTCTCCAAGGCTGCTTCATGGGGACGCTGCATATGTTGACGCAGGGCCGTGGTGCCAACATTGGGACCCTGGCCACACTTCACCTTCTGACGACACATCTTGCATGTGGCCAGGTTATAACCTCCTCCGGATACTTGATGAAAAACTGCCACATCGCCAAGAAGCTGATTTTCCTAGTCCGCACTGATTGACTGCTACTGCCGCCGACTCCATGAACCCCTGTTTCTCTATCTCTGGGGAAGGTAGTCTGCCTCGAAGCAGGTGGTTTCCTCTGGGCACGTTTGGCTCCAGACTTTCCACTTCTGCCACCATGCTTACTGTCAACCATGCTACCACCTTGCGTGCTCAGCTGGTTCCTAATGGGCAACCTTCAACCCTCTTCTCCTGATGATGAGGAAGCCCCTTCTGCACCTGGCTCCCAAGTGTGATCGGCTTCATCATCACCATGGAGTTGTGTCTGCACGTCACTGATGTCCTCCTCAGGTTCCTCAGCAGTGTCTGCTTCAGGAGCCTGAATGCTCTCAACACCACCTCCCACGCCACTCTCCTCATCACTACTTGCCCGCCTAGGGTAGGAAGCGGCAGATGTCTCCTCCACTTCTTTGCTGTGCAGTAGCTGTTGACTTGTCTTTACTATGATCAACTTAACTAAATAGTGGAGCTCAACCCACAGCATAAGATACTTCTGTGGGTGAGGGAATAGCATAGGACAGAGGCAATGGGAGGACAGGGACTGCTCCCGTGTCATGCCAACTGAGGGTTGTGTCTGAGGAACCCACTGACTGTTGACTGGGGGTGTCAGATGTCTCTTGTGCAAGAAACTGCAAAAATTGAAAAACCCACTGTCCCCAAGGGGTTAAGCGTAGTGAAGCCTATTGTACTCCCCTCATATTCGCAAGTATGTCAGGCAGAGAAGAGCCAGGACATGCACAGAGAAGTGGCAGAGGCCCAAGTTTAACAGAGACAGGCAGAGGTTGCAGTAGAGTAGGGGCGTGCGGCAGGGAGTCGCAGCGATAGGTCTGAGCTCTCAGTGTCAGCTAAGCGGTCGTGTCTCGACCAGCAACCCATCTGCCATCATTGATTGGTTAACACGGTCATCCACTGAATCACAAGTGACATCTGACACCCTCAGTCAACAGTCAGTGGGTTCCTCAGACACAAACCTCAGTTGGCATGGCCCGGGAGCAGTCCCTGTCCTCCCATTGCCTCTGTTCTATGCTGTTCCCTCCCCCACGGAAGTATCTTATGCTGTGAGTTCAGCTCCACTATTTAGTGAGCACGATATACTAGAGGACAGTCAGAAGCCACTGCCCAGCAAAGAAGTGGAGGGAACATCCGCCACTTCCTACGCTAGGAGGGCAAGTAGCGATGAGGAGAGTGGTGTGGGAGGTGGTGCTGCGAGCATTCAGGCTCCTGAAGCAGACACTGTTGAGGAATCTGAGAGGACATCAGTGACATATAGACATAACTCGATGATGATGAAGCTGATCGCACTTTGGAGCTGGGTGCAGAAGGGGTTTCATCATCATCAGGACTAGAAGGTTGCAGGCTGCCCGTGAGGCAGCAGCTGAGCCAGCATGGTTGTAGCATGGTTGGCAGTCAGCATGGTGGCAGAAATGTAAAGTCTGGAGCCAAACGTGCCCGGAGTTAGACCACCTGCTTTGCTGCAGCCTACCTTCCCGGGAGGTAGTGGAACAGGGGATCCTGAAGTCGGCAGCAGTAGCAGTCAATCAGTGCGGACTGTTGGTGGGAAAATCAGCTACTCAGCGGTGTGGCAGTTTTTCATCAAGCCTCTGAAGGATGTTAACCTGGCCACATGCAAGATTTGTCGGCAGAAGGTGAAGCGTGGCCAGGGCCCCAATGTTCGCACGACGGCCCTTGGTCAACATATGCAGCGTCACCATAAAACGGCCTAGGAGAACCGTGGCTCCGATGTGTGGGTCCAGCCTGCAGCATCAGGAACAAACAGGTATAGGAACAAAATAGCACACCACTCAGATGTATGTATGTAGTATGCACTTATGAGGGGAGGACAATGCACTCCAGAACGCTTAAAAAAGCATTTGTGTACAACACCAGCAGTACATACCAGTGCTGCAGCACACAGTCGCTGTGTACTACACCCAAAATTGCACTTCCTCTCTCAATCTCACTCCCTTCCCTATCAGTGCTTTCAGGCAGGATTTGGGCTTGAGATGAATTGCTGCTGTTCTGTGCAACACACTATGCAACTGTTACGCCGAGCGCTCCGGGTCCCTGCTCTTCCCCGGAACGCTCGTGGCGTTCTCCTCTCAGTAGCGCACCGGTCAGACCCGCCCGCTCGCGGATCGCATCCCAATCTACTTACCTGTCCCGGTCCCCGGCTGTCACGTCCTGGCGCGCGGCTCCGCTCTCTAGGGCGCGCGCGCGCCAGCTCTCTAGGATTTAAAGGACCAGTGCACCGCTAATTGGTGCCTGGCCCAATCAGTGTAATTAGCTCACCTGCTCCAGGCCTATATTACCTCACTTCCCCTTCCCTGCATTGCCGGATCTTGTTGCCTTGTGCCTAGTGAAAGCGTTACCAGTGTTACCAGACCTTCTGCCGTTACCCTTGACTACGAACCTTGCCGCCTGCCTTGACCTTCTGCTACGTCTGACCTCGCCTCTGTCTAGTCCTCCTGTCCCACGCCACTCTCAGCAGTCAGCGAGGTTGAGCCGTGGATACGACCTGGTTGCTACAGCCGCAGCAAGACCATCCCGATTTGCGGCGGGCTCTGGTGAATACCAGTAGCAACTTAGAACCGGTCCACCGGTACGGTCCACGCCAGAGGATCCACCTCCAGCCTGCCGAATCCTAACAGCAACACACTGCTCTTTGTCCCTCTCTGTAATAGAACGATGTAGTGACTGGGAGGTGAATCGCTGCTGTACAACTGCTTTTCTGTGCAAAACACACTGCTTCCTGTCCCTCTCTCTATGCAACAGAACGCTGATGTGACTAGGAGGTGAATCGCTGTTGGAAAAATGCTTTTGCATTGTCTTTCCCTCTTTATATCTCTGCAATAAAAGGCTGAAGTGACCGGCCACAAGATGGCTGTTGATTATATAGGGTTGTGATAACACAGGGGTGGCTGGCTGCATATAGGCTTCATGTGATTCAGGGTCATTTCACCTATCTTTTTTCCTGCCTTCCCAGGATTCCTTGCCCCATGTCCTAATATATGGATCCCCCATTTAAGATGCCCTGGAGCCTGGACCGCATTAAATGGAGTTTAATTAAGTGATTTGCGCTATCAAATCGTGGCAATATTTGCATTCTTTGCAAATAAAATTTTTCTAATTCGGATTTGTCAGATTCGATTCGCTCATCTCTAATTTCTTTTATGTAGATGAAAAGATTGATAGAGATGGAAATGGAAGTTTCTTTCAGAACAACAAAAAATGTATTATTATTCAATGGGAATCGCTGTGCTGGTGCCCAGAGTGAACTCCTGAGGGGGGGGGGGGGGGGTTCAATCTTTAGGCAGCATTATCTACATTCACATCTTTTACATTCTCAGAATATCATAGTGTAATAATGATTATGCTACCATTTAATTGTCTAATGTTACAATTCTACGCAGGAGGCCTGAATATATTGTCATCTATTTGCTCTAAGATAGACTAGGTTGCTTCTATAGGTGTTAAGTTTAATTAAGTAAACAGTTTTTTTATTTTTTTTTTATTACTAAATAACATGTAGGTAGTCAGATAGGTGCATTTAGCATTTTATGCAGTTACAATATTGGAAAAGGTGCCATTGTGTACAGAGAGTTAAAGCATATAGACTTAATATGTCTCAATTAGACATCTTTTCCCAGCATATTATCTCAGCATCATTTTGTCAGGTACCTTCCAGTCACTGTTTTACCACTGTCAGAATGATGGAAGGGAAAAGCAAATACATTTGATACTAATTGTGCATTTTGCTGTTTTATTGTTAACCAGAGCTGTCAATCACAAATGACATCACAAAATATACTATTTCCACTTAAAGATATCAAGGTTTAGTTTTTTACAAGCTGAGGTTCGATACACCTGAAAGTCGGGGGTAGTGAGGCTTCAATAGCCGTACACTCAGACCATGATGCGCATGCGTTCTGCAATCAGAGCGCTACGTTTAGGGATATGTGACTCCACGACCTAGGGCGTAGAGTTGAAGATAATGAATATTTATAAAACAGGGGCGGGCTTAAAAGCTTCCATGCGGGAGGCTGAAGCAGGCGGCCGGCGGGGGATCCACCTTCAAGCGCATATTATAGACAAAAGTAAGGAACTTTACAGGCACATAACTCAGTGGCTACTGGACAAAAAAAAAGTAAGTGACCCCTGTATCAACTCCTGTTCAACCACACTATAACCCAGTGTATTGGCTTTAGTGTGGGTAAACTTGCTGACAGTTTTCCTTTAAAGCAATTTTCTGTGTTTCAAGCATAAAACATCCTCTTTCTGCTTCCATTTGTTTCCCTTGGTAAGGGTGCTTTCTCACCACGTTTTCAGGCTACGGCTGCGTGCTGGGGGAGGGGAAAAACCATGCGCACCCGTACCCCAGCTGGACCGGTGCCAAAATCCATTGACTTTGATGAGCCGACCAGAGTCACCGTTTGACTCCGGTCGGCTCCTTTTCGACCCGTATACTACGGTTTTAGGTTCGGTCATAAAATCAGATACGTTGCATAATTGAGCCAACCAGAGTCAAATGGTGACTCCAGTCAGCTCATTAAAGTCAATGGATTTCAGCGCCGGTCCAGCTGGGATACTCGAGCGCACAGTTTTCCCCTCCCATAGCTGTAGCCTGAAAACATGCCGTGAAAGCATCCTGATGCTGATACTGTATACTGATGATTATAAATTAGCTTTATTCCCCCTTTCATATCTTATAGTATAGTCTCATTTTACTTTTACCGTAGACAGTTATTGTATAATCCACAGTATTTAAAGTATATGCCGTGTAACAAATCAGAATATGCATTTTATTAGAAATGTGCGGAAGCAAGGCCAAAAGTGCATTTGAAAATTCACTATAAGAAAAGTGACTGAGCATGTGTTTCCTCTAGGACACAGCTGACCAGGTGGATATTCTTTGCACTTTGCACACCAGGTGGCGTCATACGTTACTAAATGTTATGACAATTCACTTGTCTATAGTCTATAACATGGGTGTCAAACATAAAGCCTGCGGAACGCATGTGGCCCACAATGAATGTCTTTGAGGCCCGGCATCCCTGTGTCCCAAAAAATCTTTTCAGGACACAAGGATGCCCTGGTTACCTCTCTGCGACCTCGCGTTAACTTTAAAAATGCAGGGACTGCCAGGAGGTAGTGCACGCAGGGACGTCACTGACTTTCCGTGCATGCACCTATAGAAGAGTGGAGCGGAGAAGCGAGGAGGACATGCGCGCATGGTAAGTCACTAGTGGCATGTCATCTTCAGGGCTCTGACCACCGCTCCTCTCTGGTCCCAGGACCTACTGCTATGGCCCATGGGCCATAGCAGTAGATCATGACCCAGGACCGGAGGAGTGGTGGTCAGAATACTGAAGTGGGGCAGTAAAAAGACATACAGCCTCCAGCCATACACTGTATATGGCTGAAGGCTGTATGTCTGTGGGGGAGCTGTACTGCACTTAATGTGGGGGGGACTATACTACACCTAATGTGGGGAACTATACTGCACCTAATGTGGGGAACTAGACTGCACCTAATGTGGGGAACTATACTGCACCTAATGTAGGGAACTATACTACCAACCTAATGTGGGAAACTATACTGCCCCTAATGTGCAACCTAATGTGGGGAACTATACTGCCAACCTAATGTGGGGAACTATACTACCAACCTAATGTGGGGAACTGCACTGCACCTAATGTGAGGAACTGTACTGCACCAAATGTGGGGGAACTGTACTGCACCTAATGTGGGGGAACTGTACTGCACCTAATGTGGGGAACTATACTGCCTACCTAATGTGGGGTAACTGTACTGCACCTAATGTGGGGAACTCTACTACACCTAATGTGGGGGAACTGTACTGCACCTAATGTGGGGAACTATACTGCACCTACTGTGGGGAACTATACTGCATGTAATGTGGGGGAACTATACTTCACCTAATGTGGGGAACTATACTGCCAACCTAATGTGGGGAACTATACTGCCAACCTAATGTGGGGAACTATACTGCACCTAATGTGGGGGAACTGTACTGCCAACCTAATGTGGGGAACTATACTACCAATCTAATGTGGGGAACTGCACTGCACCTAATGTGAGGAACTCTACTGCACCAAATGTGGGGGAACTGTACTGCAAAAATCACAGAAATAAATAATCTATCATTTTAATGTACCGATCAAAAATGAAGTCACAGAAAACATTAAAACGTAGCTTTTAATATCACCATTTTGATTAAATTACCATCAACAAAAACCCATATAACAATTCTGGTGCCCCACCCAATAGTCCTACATGCAACCAGACTGAGCAAAAAGTTACACCACGGTCAATCAGACCACATATGCTGCACATCAACCAGGATAAGTTGATCGTTTGCAGACTAACAAATAACACAAGTCCCCCTGTCTAGCAGCAGTAAAATTTAAGTAGGTCAATGTATATAGGATACCCTATCATAAAGGGTGGGTATAAGGACAGGGTAGGTATGGGTAGGACCTGGGGAGAGCAGTGGGCTATATGTAGAGTGCCCCTATATCTGTCCTGACCCTAGATGCTCACCCTACCATAGGCCTGAACCTAGGCAGAGTGTGCACCCTGATAAGGGCGGCCCCGCTCTGGAACCTACCCTGGTATGCCCTAAGACAGCCCTGCAATAGGACGATAGGGAGAGTGACTCTCTGTCTCACTGGGGCGCCCTGTCTATCTCGGTGGATAGGGAGGGTGCCCTAACCTATTTAAACACAAGGATGGAATTTATATCCTACTGATATCCTATACAGAGCAATAAATCTGTGCTATATGCAGATAATAGAGGTTACTATAGCCTAAAAAATATTAGTTAGTAACTGTGGCAGATATAGTATATATTTTACAGATCCCTGTAATTGGATAATATACCAGTAAATATATCTACTATAAAGTCCCAGGCATCAAACATAATATCATCAACTAACTGTTGAGTCCGCATAAATGTCACTCGATAACAAAGAGTTCATGCATATATAGATAATATATTCAAATAGGTTTAGGACTCAATCAAATAAGCACAAATGTCTGGTTGCCATGGACAATACATATATGACTCAAATCAGATAGACAAAGATGCCTGGTTGCCATAGGCAACCTTTCCTTGAATAACAAGTAAAGAATGCACAGACTGGTATAGACAAGGAAGTGTTACTCCACAGTCTTGTTACTTCATAGGGACAAAAAGAGAAAAATCACTCCTGGTTACTAGGAGCTACTCCATAGAGTCACAGTTTTTGGATATCAGACATCAAAGTAATCCTATACGTGGTCCACAAATTTGGCACCACACACTACCAGATGAAAAGTTAAGGTAATGCACTAGATGATATTAGTATATGATATACACAAATTAGATCAGTAAAATACTTATCAAGCTGCTGGAGGACTGGAGGACTGTAGTCCTCCAGTCCTCCAGCAGCATTTCTACATGCGGCAATAACAAAAATGTTTATATTTGTTTTCATTTACATTATTTTATTTGAAAAATCAGAAAAGGGGAATGATTTAAACTTTTTTAGGGGAGGGGCTTATTCACATTTACGTACACCTTTAAAAAAAAATATTTTTTAGTCCCCACAGGGGATTATCACATGTGAAATTCTATTGCAAGCACTGTTCAATGTAGTGCCATGGAATAGCATTGATCAGTGTTATCGGTGCTCTGCTTCTCTAGCCTGCTGAAGCAGCATGAAGAAACTGATCGACAATCCAGTGGCACTGAAGCAGGTGAGTGCCCTTCAGCCTTCATTCACTCCCCTCCAAAGGACCAGTGACATATTTTTAACACTTTTACATGCCATAATCACCTTTGATTGTGGCATCTAAAGGGCTAATAGCTGGCACCAGTTATCACGCTGATGTTTAGCATTAGCAGTGAGTCCCAGATGCTTATAGCATAAGATCAACAACTATGTGGACATAAAAAGAATTGTAAGTCATGTCTTGATAGTCTCAATTGTGGAAATGGATTCACAACAAGATGGTTTTGGGTGAAGGGTGTATGTTACTGGGGTAAACCATGTACCCCATAATAGAGGACTAAAATTATGGTAACCTATGGCATTTGAGTCAAATATACCTAATAATACCTTTATGGTACTATTGACAGACCGCATCACTGCTCTGCTCCCTAAGCAGATGGAGCAGAGTAATGAAGCAAGCTGCCAATCACGTAGAGGGGGCATGATTACAGTGCAGCTGACGGGACTAGGTAAGTATAGCTCCCCATCCAGGGGGCTACTTAGGAGGGCAGCGGGGGAGGTTACAAACTTCATATCCTTACATTCCTGGGGGCATAAACTTCCCCCGAGGATAGTGAGGGTGAAGATTTTATCATAAATAATGTATTGCAATTCTTTATATATATGGTATAATCTGATGCTTGGTATCTTTTAATTAAGATTGTTGTTTAAAGAGTTTATGCAGTAATGAAGTAAAGTTCAACTTCAAAATTTTGGCAAATCAGCAGAAATGTGTAATCCTAAATATTAAACGAGGACCGGGAAAATAGAGTAGTGGCCTTCAACGAGGTGAACAGTTACACTTACTCTCAGTGCTTTATATTTATCAAAGTTTATTAAAACGTGGATGACTCTCCAAAGGAGGAGTTGGAAAAGCCTCTTGCAGGATAGTTATAATACTAAATTGTCCACAATGGCAGCTGCCGAGTGTGTGCAGTTACCAGCCTGTATACCAGGCATACTTAAAGTCTATTTCATTTTTAGTATGAGTGTTTCTTTAGTCAGTACTAAGATAGTCCGTAGATAAAGGTCAGCCTTTGACTGGTGTTGTTTCTAATAAAAATACATCTTAAACAGGGTCCCTTTTACCCATATTCTAGAATGGAGATTTTCATGAATTGTCAAAACTGCATCAAAAAGGAGAGTTGAGAAATAAAATTTTGGGAGAATGGTTAACATGAAATCCCACACAACTCTATCAAAAGCCTTCTCCGCATCAGTGCCAAGAAGAACTAATGGCTACCATGTTTAAGTACATGGCTACTTAACAGCAGATGATTCTGATTATATTTTGAGAAAATACTACTTACCTTTAAGCCTCCCCAGTGTGCAGGGACAGGTATGTGACAAATCTATCACGAATCACAAAAAGTTTGGATACTAACAAATCAGATTTTTTTGTGAAATTTAGACCAAACTGCCATGTGCCAAATCAATTTGCACATCTCTACATACCAGACCTAGCACTGCTCTTTTCCATATCTAGCGTAGCAGTTTAGCTCCATCCATTCAAAAGGGAGTACTGGAGATTATTTAGTTATGATTTTCCATACAGTATTTTTACGCTGTGGAACATGTCTAACCTGCTAACGTTTGCTGAGTGAAAAGTAATGTTAGCCAGTGTGATATCAAAGGAGTCATACTAATATGAGAAAAAAGAATAACTACAGGGCGGGATATAGAAGAAAGACATTTGCAAGTGAAGTGGCTACAGATGGCTAAAATGTCGAGGAAGGGAATTTATCAGAGCAGATTTACATGGTCAAAAAGGCAACAGTTTGATACAAGGTTTTTTGTTAAAAATGAAAGATCTGACATCCTTTTGTGCTGCTTGACTATTAATAATGCTTACTGAATGCATATC
Source organism: Hyla sarda (assembly GCF_029499605.1). NCBI lineage: Eukaryota > Metazoa > Chordata > Amphibia > Anura > Hylidae > Hyla > Hyla sarda. Next base: position 356,806,670 of record NC_079190.1, on the reverse strand, counting down.
AGAGTATAATAGCTGAATTTGATACATCTTTAATGCATAGAGAGACAATTCTCCTAAAATAAGATTATTTGTAAAACAAAAATTATATTTTCATGATAAAAAAAAGGTATCTCTTTAAAACTAGATGGGTGAATACCAAATAACATGTTTTTTCTTTATAAGGCCAGGTATCCCTAATCCTTTGAATTCACTAAGGAAGATTTATACTGGTGCACTAAAACACTAAGGAGTGGTCAAAATCCTTGGCTTCTGGCTCATTTAAAATAACTTTCTTAAAAATGTGGAATATGGAAAGTATAACAATATTGAAAATATTATAACAACCATTATTTTTTCAGCATAATGTAGTTATAAACCTACAGAACTGTCTTCCAATTTTGACATCTATATACAATTATTGCCAGTTGCCCATAGCAACCAATCAGATTGCTTCTTTCATTTTGCAGTGGCCTATATAATAATGAAAGAAGACACCATAACGCCATAACCATCAGATCTACTGACACTTTCTTGGGCATGTTATCCACCCAGTTATGTCAGCTGGCCTACCGTCCATGGCCCTGCCCATGCTTGCAGCCCCTCGAGGTATGTACTCTTCTTATCTCAGCCTTCCTCACCCTTCTCCTTCCTCTCCTGTCCCCTATTCTCCTCTACCCTCCTTGCCTTTATTCTGTACCCACTTCCTCTCCTCCACTCCCTTTTATATGACAGACAATAATAGACCTGTATCCTTTTTCCAATTTTGATCAAACCTTAGCCCCTTCCACAGATCCTCCTTGCTCATTTTAACTCTCTTATGTCTTAGGCTATTAACAGGGCTTCTGTTGTCCATTGCATACCCGACTCCCTTGGACCATCAACACCATGTACTATGGGTATCCTTATATGCCACCCTTAATGGAGGAGTTTTCATGCTTTTGTTTCTGTGATTATGTTGGTTCTTATTAGCATGTTTTTTTTTCCATATAATTCTGTATTGAAAACCTTAATAAATATATGTTTTAAAAAAAAAATTAAAAAAAGAAAGAAGAAATCTGATCTGGGCAACTGGGCAACTTTTCCTCTGGACAGATTTTAATTAATATCCCCCACTGTCCACAAATTTAGGCCATTGGTTCCCAAATACTTTTTATACAAATGTACACTGAATACATAATTACTCCCATTCATATTCAAGAAAATATTTGTGCAAGACTTAAAACTTAAAAGTAATCAATTGTCACAGAGTCATGTGAAAACATTTTGATCGGTAAAGGCCTGAGTGTTCAGACCCTCATCAGTCTCTAAAATAAGCTTGGAGAAGTGTGCAGCTGACTGCTACACTCCTTGACTCGCTGCCATTTCCATCTCGTTGCAGAAGACAGACTCCATAGATCTATAATATATTGCATGTCCTGTAGAAAGACAGAAAAGGCAGCAAGCTGGGGAGTGAAGTACTCTTTTGGTTTATGTTAAAGATTGATGGGGGTCTGAGCACCCAGACCTTGTCAATATTTTACCTATAAAAAAAAAAAAAACACCTGGGTTATCATTCAATACTGGTGCCAATTCCAATATGAGTAACCTGTTAGATTACATAGAAAAGCAGTTACAACAATTTGTCATTAAACAAGATTCATTATTGAAAGACACCACCTCTCTAAACTCAATTTTTAAAAAGTGTTATCCTGGAAACCCACATACCTTTGGGGCACTTTAGAAATTGCCATTCTTTATTTCAATATCCTTAATTACTTAGATCTGCAAGTAATCAAATCCACCTTAGCAGCTGATAAAGCAATGCCTGGAAATCAACATAAATTTATAATTGTTTTCTTTAACTCCCAGCTGTATCTCCAGATTCAAGGCACTGCTATGGGGATGAGTTTTGCACCAGTGTTTTCTAATTAATATGTAGGTATATCATAGAAACAATGAATTTATTTCCACCACACATAGTCCAACAATATCATCTTATACAACAGGTACAGCGACAACTTTCTTTTCATACTGTAAGGTTCACAAGAGTAGTTTGAAGCATTCACCTCCTTTATTTGGCTCTTTCTGCAAACAAACATAAAATGATTAAACATACATATTTAAATTCTGTCGCTAGCAAGAGTTTTACCCTTTTTTAGTCTCCCTAAGGGAGGCTCACATAGCTCAATGCAATATCTATGTACTGCATTGATCTTTGAGATATCTGCTCTATCAATAGAAAAGACTGGGTAGCCACAGAAGGCTAGGTAAGGCCTTGGGATGCTGTGGCAACGGGCCTGCTTCTTTCATACGTATCGTGGGGCCTGACAAAAACTAACTTTGACAACGGCATCCAAATGGTTAATAGTTGCCTGTGGTGATGGCCACATGTTGGCTATTAATTGAGGCCCTTGGCTGCTGAAATCATATGGGAGCTGCTGGGTTTGTTTGTACTGTGATCAAAACTTTTGACATGTTACTGTGACATAGACAAAAAGTTTTTGTAAATAACAGGACAATTTAACACCTAAACCCTTAACTGCCTGTCATTAACCCTCTAAACAGAATGATCAATGCTGATCACTAGGGATGAGTTAATCGAATCTGACGAATCCAAATTCTTTACGAACTTCAGGAAAAATTTGATTCGCAACAAATGCGAATATCGACGCAATTCTATCGCGAGAATCGCTTCATTAAACTCCATTTAGTGTGGTCCAGGCTCCAAGGCATCTTAAATGGTGGATCCACATGTGAGGACATGGGGCAAGGAATCCTTGGAAGGAGGGAACAAAGGTAGCCGGGATGACCGTGAATCACGTGCAGGCTGTCAGCAACCAGTCACCTCTATGATGTCACAGCCCTATATAATCAGCAGCCATATTGTGGCCAGTCACTTCAGCCTTTCACTGCAGAGAGATAGAAAGGGACAGACAGCGCTGTGTGTTGCACAGAAAAGCTTTTTCCAGCTACTAGTCAAGTCAGCGTTCTGTTGCACAGAGAGAGGGACATAGAGCAGTGTGTGTTTCACAGAAAAGCATTCTTACTGCAGCAATTTACCTCCCAGTCACTGTCTACAGCGTTCTATTACGGAGAGCAGAGTGTTGCACAGAACAGCAGCGATTCAGCTCAAGCCCAAATACTGCCTTGAAGCACTGATAGGGAAGAAAGTGAGATTGAGAGAGAGAGTGCAATTTTGGGTGTAGTACACAGCGGCTATGTGCTGCAGCACTGGTGTGTGCTGCTGGTGTACACAAATAGTTTTTTAAGTGTACTAAAGCAAATTGTTCTGGCCTCATAAATGCATAGCACCTACTTACATCTAAGTGGTATACTATTTTATTCCTGTTGTACACAAAAACTTTTTTAAGCGTACTATGGCGCATTTTTCTCCCCTTATAACTGCATACCACATATGTACATCTAATTAGTGTACTATTTTGTTCCTGTTAAATTCTAAAGGGCCTAGATACTGTGAAAGGCTATGCAAAAGTAATCATTAGCTGGTGTTGTACACAAATCCTTTTTTAAGCGTACTATAGCGCATTTTTCTGCCCTCAAAAGTTCATAGCACATACGTACATCAAAGTGGTGTACAATGTTGTTCCTGTTAAAGTCTCAAGGGCCTAGGTACTGTGAAAGTCAAGGCAAAAGAACTCACCGGCCAGTGTTGTACACAAATACTTTTTTAAGCGTACTGTAGCGCATTTTTTTTGTCCTCATAAGTGCATACCACATTCGTACAACTAAGTGGTTTACTATTTTGTTGTTGTTAAAGTCTCAAGTGCCTAGATACTGTGAAAGGCCAGGCAAAGGTATTCACCAGCTGGTGTTGTACACATACTTTTATAAGCGTACTGTAGTACATTTTTCTATCCTCATAAGTGCATACCACAAACGTATATCTAAGTGGTGTACTAATGAAAAAAATGTATTCCATAACCAGGTGAATGTTACAGTGACGTTTCAACCAGCTCTCCTGGTCTTTCTCAAGCCTAACACAAGTGCCACAAACTACAATGTTTTATAGGTATATCCATTACAGATAAAATTAACAAATTATGTGCAAAAACAAACTCAAATCCATTTCAAAATAACATACAGTGTATATCAAAATCCAACAATACTGTGTTACATCATATGTGCAAAATACAGTGTACTCATCGTACAGTAGTGTATCAAAATCACCATAAATCCCTAATAAGGTCCTGATTAGTAAATCAGAACAGTTGTGAAAGTGTATTAAAATCATTTAAAAACAATAACATGCAGTTGGTATGGGAGTGATACACTCACTGCTGTAATGGAGATGATAAGCGTGGGTAGTTTACCAGTGCGCATGTGCACCTCATGTGTGTATATCAAAACGGAAGCATGGGGTAGTATAGGGACGTCACACAGTCTGCGCGTCGCATCTCATAGAAGTCACGCTCGAGCTTATTCATCTGCGCACGCGCACAGCGTTCCAAGCCTCAATTTTGTGATATAGTGTCCCTATCAACATGGGAACCCGATACAGAGATCTAGTGTATTGGTTAGTGAGTATCATTATAATCAAAACAAATGAATCAAATAAAAAAAAAATCAATAAACAAGAAAAACATATGATGGATATAAGAAGGGTCTCAGCGATTCATTCAGTGCTTGCACATTGCCCCGTACATACACAATTATATGGAATGCTAGAATTCGGCATCAGATACAGGCACAATGAAGAGTCAGCATCCAATGTCTTAGGAGCCAGCAGATCAGCGGTGACCATAATCTGAGGACACCACAGGACCACAGCTCACATAAACAGCATTCCTAAAGACCATATCAGATCTCTTTCAACAGGGGCTCATAACATGCATGTTACGCCGAGCGCTCCGGGTCCCCGTTCCTCCCCGGAGCGCTCGCCTCATCCCCGTTGCTGCAGCGCCCCGGTCAGATCCACTGACCGGGTGCGCTGCGGTCCCGCCTCCTGCCGGGGTGCGATTCGCGATGCGGGTGGCGCCCGCTCGCGATGCGCACCCCGGTCCCCGTACCTGACTCGCTCTCCGTCGGTCCTGTCCCGGCGCGCGCGGCCCCGCTCCCTAGGGCGCGCGCGCGCCGGGTCTCTGCAATTTAAAGGGCCAGTGCACCAATGTTGGTGCCTGGCCCAATCTTCCAATTACCTATTAGTGTGATCACCTGTGCACTTCCCTATATTACCTCACTTCCCTTGCACTCCCTTGCCGGATCTTGTTGCCTCAGTGCCTAGTGAAAGCGTTCCCTAGTCTGTTCCCAGTCCGTGTTCCTGACCTCCTGCCGTTGCCCCTGACTACGATCCTTGCCGCCTGCCCCCGACCTTCTGCTACGTCCGACCTTGCTTCTGCCTACTCCATTGTACCGCGCCTATCTTCAGCATCTTCAGCAGCCAGAGAGGTGAGCCGTTGCTAGTGGTTACGACCTGGTCACTACCGCCGCAGCAAGACCATCCCGCTTTGCGGCGGGCTCTGGTGAAAACCAGTAGTGTCTTAGAACCGGTCCACTAGCACGGTCCTCGCTATCCCTCTCTGGCACAGAGGATCCACCTCCTGCCAGCCGGCATCGTGACAGTAGATCCGGCCATGGATCCCGCTGAAGATCCTACACTGGTCGCCCAGCTAGCCCTAAAGATCGCCCAACGAGATCAACAGCTGGCATACTTGACCTCCGAGGCACTGCGTATTCAGTCACAGATACAGCAGCTGCAGCCGCAGATACAGCAACAGCTACAGCTGCAACTACCATCTCCTCCGCCGGCTCCTGCAACTCCTCCTCAGCAACCGGCCGTTCCTAACCCCTGCTTGTCCCTGCCGGACAAATTTGGCGGAAAGATCGCCCAACGAGATCAACAGCTGGCATACTTGATCTCCGAGACACAGCGTCTTCACTCACAGTTACAGCAGCTGCTGCCGCAGATACAGCAACTTCAGTCACAGCAGCTGCTGCCGCAGGTACAGCAACTTCAGTCACAGCTACAGCTGCAACAACCATCTCCTCCGCCGGCTCCTGCAATTCCTCCGCAGCAACCGGCCGTTCCTAACCCCTGCTTGTCCCTGCCGGACAACTTTGATGGGGACCGCAATGATTCTGCCACAGCCACAGTCCAGTCCTTCTTCGCTGAGGTCCGTGGTGTCTTCGAGGAGCCTGCCCGAGCTTCTTCTGCCGAGATTGCCCTGCTGAACCTGGAACAGGGTGTTTCTTCCATTGGCGAGTACGCCATTCAGTTCCGGGCTCTTGCCTACGAGTTGTCCTGGAATAATGAGGTTCTCTGCGCGACCTTTAAAAAAGGCCTATCCAGCAACATTAAAGATGTTCTGGCCGCACGAGAGACTCCTGCTGACCTACATGAACTCATTCATCTTGCCACTCGCATTGACATGCGTTCTTCCGGATGGCGTCTGGAGCTCCGCCTGGATATGGACTTTGTTCGCACGAAGCGTTTTTTCTCCCCGGCTCCTCTCTCCTCTGGTCCTCTGCAATCCGTTCCTGTGCTTCCCGCCGCGGAGGCTATGCAAGTTGACCGGTCTCGCTTGACACCTCAAGAGAGGACACGACGCCGCATGGAGAATCTTTGCCTGTACTATGCCAGTACCGAACACTTCCTGAAGGATTGTCCTATCCGTCCTCCCCGCCTGGAAAGACGTACGCTGACTCCGCACAAAGGTGACACAGTTCTTCATGTCAACTCTGCTTCTCCACGCCTTACTGTGTCTGTACGGATATCTGCCTCTACCTTCTCCTTCTCTACTATGGTTCCCTTGGATTCCGGATCTGCAGGAAAATTTTTTTTGGCCTCTCTTTTCAACAGGTTCTACGTCCCTGTGACCAGTCTCGCCAGACCCCTCTACATCTATTGTATTTACAATAAAAGATTGGACGGTCTCATGCCTTTCCGCACAGAACCCCTCCTAATGTGCATCGGACCTCTTCACGGAAAAATTGATTTTTTTTTCCTCAGGTTCTTTGGCCCCAAGAAGAGGGGGAGACCCAAGGGGGGGGGTACTGTTACGCCGAGCGCTCCGGGTCCCCGTTCCTCCCCGGAGCGCTCGCCTCATCCCCGTTGCTGCAGCGCCCCGGTCAGATCCACTGACCGGGTGCGCTGCGGTCCCGCCTCCTGCCGGGGTGCGATTCGCGATGCGGGTGGCGCCCGCTCGCGATGCGCACCCCGGTCCCCGTACCTGACTCGCTCTCCGTCGGTCCTGTCCCGGCGCGCGCGGCCCCGCTCCCTAGGGCGCGCGCGCGCCGGGTCTCTGCAATTTAAAGGGCCAGTGCACCAATGTTGGTGCCTGGCCCAATCTTCCAATTACCTATTAGTGTGATCACCTGTGCACTTCCCTATATTACCTCACTTCCCTTGCACTCCCTTGCCGGATCTTGTTGCCTCAGTGCCTAGTGAAAGCGTTCCCTAGTCTGTTCCCAGTCCGTGTTCCTGACCTCCTGCCGTTGCCCCTGACTACGATCCTTGCCGCCTGCCCCCGACCTTCTGCTACGTCCGACCTTGCTTCTGCCTACTCCATTGTACCGCGCCTATCTTCAGCATCTTCAGCAGCCAGAGAGGTGAGCCGTTGCTAGTGGTTACGACCTGGTCACTACCGCCGCAGCAAGACCATCCCGCTTTGCGGCGGGCTCTGGTGAAAACCAGTAGTGTCTTAGAACCGGTCCACTAGCACGGTCCTCGCTATCCCTCTCTGGCACAGAGGATCCACCTCCTGCCAGCCGGCATCGTGACAATGCATACTATGGAACTGCGTCCATAAGAGACCTTATTTGTAGTCCATGGCAACAGACTACCTCAAAACAAGAAGAAATAGATATAAAAAATTAAATATAAAACATAAAAAATAATCATAATAAAATAAAATTTAAATAAAATAATAAAATGAAAAATAAAGTTAAAAATAATAAATAATAATAATAAAAAATAAGAAATGTGAAAAATAAGAAATAATCTAGAATAAAAATGAACAAAATGTGTACTATGTGTGATTTTGTAGTATATATCCCATGCTTCCATTGATACACCACAGAACCATGAAATCATATAATATTATTTATTAAAGTAATTACACTAAACAGATGACATTGATATTCAAACGGTGAGTGACCAATCCTTTCCCATACGGACACTGCAAGAGAAGAGAAAGAACAGAAAAAAATGCATTTGCGTTCTTCAACCTATCTTTAGGTTATCCAATATAATATATTACATATTCACTTGTGTTATATACACCAATGTTGATCAGTAACAGCACCTAAAAGTGACAGATGATGTTCATCTCCCCATAACTCTATGTGAAATTTTGAAATCAACATTCAAACCTTCTGGTTTTAATGAATTTAGGATATATATCCATTGCAGCTCACGTCTTTTTAAACAGCCTTGCCTGTCTCCACCCCATTTCATGGGTGGGATATGGTAAAGGACCATAAATCTCAACTCCCTCTCCTTGTGTTGGAATTCCGAGAAATGTTTAGAGACCGGAAGGTCCATCTTATTTTTGCGTATAGTATATCTATGTTGGTTGAGTCTAGTTTTTAAATCCCATGTGGTCTCCCCTACATAGAGGAGACCACATGGGCACCACAAAACATAGACAACAAAGGAACTGTTACAAGTAAGGTAATGTTTGATAGGATAAGTTCTTCCTGTGGCAGGGTGTGTAAAGGATTCCCCCTTATACATCAGTTCACAGTTAGTACAGGACTTGCAAAGAAAGCTCCCTTTCCTGAATGTAGTAAGGTATTGCTGGGTATCTCTTTCCTTTATCGATCTAACAGATCTCACCAATCTGTCCTTCAGGTTTGTCGAACGTCTGTACGACATGATTGGTGGTGACCTGAGTTCTGGAATGTGCTTACATTTTGCCCAAATTTTTTTATAATTCTGCCAATGTCAGGGGAGAGGTTGTTATATGTGGAAACAAATGCCATATGTGGGTCCCTCTGTGTTCCGTTCCATCGTGTCGTGAGATCCCTCTGTGTCCTGTCTATCCTTGATTTATGTTTGTCAATCAATTTGGTGGGGTATCCCCTCTCCCTAAAATTTTTTGACATTCTGTCTAGGGCCCGATCCAATTTGTGTTTTTTGTCCGTGATCCTCCTTGCCCTAAGCATTTGGCTATAGGGCAAGGAGTTCACCATCGGTCTAGGGTGGCAACTATCAAATCTCAAAAGTGTGTTACAGTCTGTTTCTTTAACGTAGAGGTCTGTGGTCAAGCGTTTGTCATGTATTGTGACCAACACATCCAAAAAACTCACCGATTCTGTTGAGTGGGTCAGTGTAAATCGTATGTCTGGGTCCCTGGAGTTCAAATAATCCTGAAACAACAACAGTTCAGTCAAATTAGCAGTCCAAATCACAAAAACATCGTCAATGTATCTCCACCAGTCCAGGATAAACCTGGAGTGGTGGGACACATAGACGAAACGGTCCTCGAACCATGACATAAAGATATTTGCATATGTCGGTGCAACATTACTGCCCATTGCGGTCCCCTGATTCTGCAAATAAAATTTGTCATTGTAGACAAAATAGTTATTTTCCAACACTGTGCTCAATAATGAAACAATTAAAGCAATTTTGGCACTCGAGAACTCTGCCTGATGTAGATATGTGGATACAGCCTCTACACCCCCATCATGTTGGATGGAGGTGTAGAGGCTCACCACATCAAAAGAGGCAATAATCGCCCCTTCCGGTAATTCAATATTCTCAATCTTGTGAAGAAAATCAGAGGTGTCCTTCATATATGATCTAGCTTGGGTTGCAAAGGGTTTGAGCACCTTATCCAGAAAGACAGATATGCGAGATGTGAGTTTCTGCCCGATACAATCGGGTGACCTGGTGGATTGGTTCGGCTTTTGTGTATCTTTGGCAAAAGATAAAGCTGGGGTGTAATTGGAAATAACACTGTTAGGAACCTCTGTACCTCTTCATAAATCAAATCCAAATGTAGACCCATCTAAACTACTCTTTTGATGTTCTTTTCAATCAGAAATTTAGGATCACATGACAAGCACTCATAGACCTCAGTATCATTAAGTTGTCGCTGTGCCTCTTCCAAATACTGTCCCCTGTCCATAACCACGACCGCCACCCTTGTCTGCTGGTTTAATCACAAGATCATGGTCATGGACAAGGGACATCAAAGAGTCAATTTCACCCCTTGGAGGAAACCAAGAAAAATAAATGGTACAGGGATGTACAGGACTATTCAGCAGAAAGAGTATACAACTGGGGGGGCTGTGTCTAATAATCTCAGGAGAAATAGACGTGGTAGAGGCCCTACTGGAGATGATCTCTCCATAAAAAAATCGTACACGTGTGGAGGACTCTGGCAACATCCCGGCGCAGCCTTTTTTAGGGGTGCGAGAATCACAGGGGGACGCTATAGGAGGAGCGGTAGGAGACATAACGGAAGGAACAAAAACACGAAGCCGCAAATACAACAAGACACCCCAGAACAAAGGAACTCTCAGGAAGTAATGAATGTGGTTAACATCTCATCTAAACAATTGTCATCTGATCAAAAGCAAGTACTTGGTAAAGGACTTAATTTTTGTCCGAGCACACACATGGACTGGTTCCATTTGGAATTAGATGTTGCTTAATTTGTGAGGAAACTTAAGTTGAAAGTGTGGTTTGCCTTTAAAAATGATCCTAATAATATTCAAAATGTTGTTTCCTCTTCCTCCCCCAGTGACACGAAGCTGATGTTACAGAATTTTAAAAAATACAAAAACGTTAGTGATTTTTCACCTGTGTTTGAGACGCTTGCTATCGATTCTTATGCCGATTGTGTAAAAAGAGAACTGTTACAACTTAGGAATAAGAAAGTGGGGCTTAAACACCCCAATATGGCCAGGGGTGAAATCGACTCTTTGATGTCCCTTTTCCATGACCACGACCTTGTGATTAAACCAGCAGACAAGGGCGGAGCGGTCGTGGTTATGGACAGGGGACAGTATTTGGATGAGGCACAGCGACAACTTAATAATACTGAGGTCTATGAGTGTTTGTCATGTGATCCTACATTTCTGATTGAAAAGAAGATCAAAAGAGTAGTTGAGATGGGTCTACATATGGATTTGATTGATGAAGAGGTACAGAGGTTCCTAACAGTGTTATTTCCAATTACACCCCAGCTTTATCTTTTGCCAAAGATACACAAAAACCGAACCAATCCACCAGGTCGCCCGATTGTATCGGGCAGAAACTCTATCACATCTCGCATATCTGTCTTTCTGGATAAGGTGCTCAGACCCTTTGCAACCCAAGCTAGATCATATATCAGGGACACCTCTGATTTTCTTCACAAGATTGAGAATGGGAAGGGGAAATTATTGCCTCTTTTGATGTGGTGAGCCTCTACACCTCCATCCAACATGATGGGGGTGTAGAGGCTGTATCCACATATCTACATCAGGCAGAGTTCTCGAGTGCCAAAATTGATTTAATTGTTTCATTATTGAGCACAGTGTTGGAAAATAACAAATTTTGTCTTCAATGACAAATTTTATTTGCAGAAGTGGGGGACCGCAATGGGCAGTAATGTCGCACCGACATATGCAAATATCTTTATGTCATGGTTCGAGGACCGTTTTGTCTATGTGTCCCACCACTCCAGGTTTATCCTGGAGTAGTGGAGATACATAGACAATGTTTTTGTGATTTGGACTGGATTAAGTCCTTTACCAAGTACTTGCTTTTGATCAGATGACAATTGTTTAGATGAGATGTTAACCACATTCATTACTTCCTGAGAGTTCCTTTGTTCTGGGGTGTCTTGTTGTATTTGCGGCTTCGTGTTTTTGTTCCTTCTGTTATGTCTCCTACCGCTCCTCCTATAGCGTCCCCCTGTGATTCTCGCACCCCTAAAAAAGGCTGCGCCGGGATGTTGCCAGAGTCCTCCACACGTGTACGATTTTTTTATGGAGAGATCATCTCCAGTAGGGCCTCTACCACGTCTATTTCTCCTGAGATTATTAGACACAGCCCCCCCAGTTGTATACTCTTTCTGCTGAATAGTCCTGTACATCCCTGTACCATTTATTTTTCTTGGTTTCCTCCAAGGGGTGAAATTGACTCTTTGATGTCCCTTGTCCATGACCATGATCTTGTGATTAAACCAGCAGACAAGGGTGGCGGTCGTGGTTATGGACAGGGGACAGTATTTGGAAGAGGCACAGCGACAACTTAATGATACTGAGGTCTATGAGTGCTTGTCATGTGATCCTAAATTTCTGATTGAAAAGAAGATCAAAAGAGTAGTTTAGATGGGTCTACATTTGGATTTGATTTATGAAGAGGTACAGAGGTTCCTAACAGTGTTATTTTCAATTACACCCTAGCTTTATCTTTTGCCAAAGATACACAAAAGCCGAACCAATCCACCAGGTCACCCGATTGTATCGGGCAGAAACTCACATCTCGCATATCTGTCTTTCTGGATAAGGTGCTCAAACCCTTTGCAACCCAAGCTAGATCATATATGAAGGACACTTCTGATTTTCTTCACAAGATTGAGAATATTGAATTACCGGAAGGGGCGATTATTGCCTCTTTTGATGTGGTGAGCCTCTACACCTCCATCCAACATGATGGGGGTGTAGAGGCTGTATCCACATATCTACATCAGGCAGAGTTCTCGAGTGCCAAAATTGCTTTAATTGTTTCATTATTGAGCACAGTGTTGGAAAATAACTATTTTGTCTACAATGACAAATTTTATTTGCAGAATCGGGGGACCGCAATGGGCAGTAATGTTGCACCGACATATGCAAATATCTTTATGTCATGGTTCGAGGACCGTTTCGTCTATGTGTCCCACCACTCCAGGTTTATCCTGGAGTGGTGGAGATACATAGATGATGTTTTTGTGATTTGGACTGCTAATTTGACTGAACTGTTGTTGTTTCAGGATTATTTGAACTCCAGAGACCCAGACATACGATTTACACTGACCCACTCAACAGAATCGATGAGTTTTTTGGATGTGTTGGTCACAATACATGACAAACGCTTGACCACAGACCTCTACGTTAAAGAAACAGACTGTAACACACTTTTGAGATTTGATAGTTGCCACCCTAGACCGATGGTGAACTCCTTGCCCTATAGCCAAATGCTTAGGGCAAGGAGGATCACGGACAAAAAACACAAATTGGATCAGGCCCTAGACAGAATGTCAAAAAATTTTAGGGAGAGGGGATACCCCACCAAATTGATTGACAAACATAAATCGAGGATAGACAGGACACAGAGGGATCTCACGACACGATGGAACGAAACACAGAGGGACCCACGTATGGCATTTGATTCCACATATAACAACCTCTCCCCTGACATTGGCAGAATTATAAAAAAATTGGCATATCCTTGAGGGATATAAGCACATTCCAGAACTCAGGTCACCACCAATCATGTCCTACAGACGTTCGACAAACCTGAAGGACAGATTGGTGAGAACTGATATATCGATAAAGAAAAGAGATACCCAGCAATACCTTACTACATTCAGGAAAGGGAGCAGGTCCTGTACTAACTGTGGACTGATGTATAAGGGGGAATCCTTTACACACCCCGCCACAGGAAGAACTTATCCCATTAAACATTACCTTACTTGTAACAGTTCCTTTGTTGTCTATGTTTTGTGGTGCCCATGTGGTCTCCTCTATGTAGGGGAGACCACATGGGATTTAAAAACTAGACTCAACCAACATAGATATACTATACGCAAAAATAAGATGGACCTTCCGGTCTCTAAGCATTTCTCGGAATTCCAACACAAGGAGAGGGAGTTGAGATTTATGGTCCTTGACCATATACCACCCATGAAATGGGGTGGAGACAGGCAAGGCCGTTTAAAAAGACGTGAGCTGCAATGGATATATACCCTAAATTCATTAAAACCAGAAGGTTTGAATATTGATTTCAAAATTTCACATAGAGTTATGGGGAGATGAACATCATCTGTGACTTCTAGGTGCTGTTACTGATCAACATTGGTGTATATAACACAAGTGAATATGTAATATATTATATTGGATAACCTAAGGATAGGTTGAAGAACGCAAATTAATATTTTTTCTGTTCTTTCTCTTCTCTTGCAGTGTCCGTATGGGAAAGGATTGGTCACTCACCGTTTGAATATCAATGTCATCTGTTTAGTGTAATTACTTTAATCTATATATAAAACTCAACGTGTGTGTATGTATGTATGTATGTATGTATGTGTGTATGTTCCAGCATCACGTCCAAACGGCTAAAGATATTAACATGAAACTTGGCACACATGCTACTTATATGTCAGCAACAAACATAGGATAGGTGATTTAACCCTTACTCACCCCCATTTGCCAGGGGCAGGGTTTATGTTTAAAGTCCCATACAAGTCGATGGGAAATATATGTTACTGCATAACTACCAAACGATGTGAGATATTTCGATAATACTTGGTCACATGTTACTTATATATCCACTTAAAATATAGGATAGTTAATTTAACCCTTAACTACCCCCATTTGTGAGGATCGAGGTTTTTGTTTAAAGTCCCATGCAAATCAATAGGAAATGTATGTTCCCACATAACTTCCGTACGGCTGGAAATATTTCAATAACTGGTACACATATTATGGGTCGGGATAGGAGGTCGACATAGGAGGACGGGATAGGAGGACGGGATAGGAGGACGGGATAGGAGGTCGGGATAGGAGGTCGGGATAGGAGGTCGGGATAGGAGGACGGGATAGGAGGTCGAGATATGAGGACCGGATTGGAGGTCGTGATAGGAGGACGGGATAGGAGGATGGGATAGGAGGATGGGATAGGAGGTCGGGATAGGAGGTCGGGAAAAGAGGTCGAGATAGGAGGTCGAGATAAGAGGTCGAGATAGGAAGACAGAATAGGAGGACTGGATAGGAGGTCGGGATAGGAGGTTGGGATAGGAGGTCGAGATAGGAGGACGGTATCGGAGGACGGGATAGGAGGACGGGATAGGAGGACGGAATAGGAGGTCAGGATAGGAGGTCGGGATAGGAGGACGGGATAGGAGGTCGAAATATGAGGACCGGATTGGAGGCCGTGATAGGAGGGCGGGATAGGAGGACGGGATAGGAGGACAGAAAAGGAGGACAGGATAGGAGGACAGAAAAGGAGGACAGGAAAGAAGGATGGGAAAGGAGGTCGAGATATGAGGACGAGAGAGGACTGGAAAGCAGGACGGGATAGGAGGACGGGATAGGAGGACGGGAAAGGAGGACGGGATAGGAGGACGGGATAGGAGGACAGGAAAGGAGGATGGGAAAGGAGGTCGAGATAGGAGGATGGGAAAGGAGGTCGAGAAGCCAGAACATGCTGGTTTCGTGCGGTGTACGCGCTTCCTCTTCCCGCTCTTCCTTGTTCCGGCTTCCCCACCCTCCACCAACCTCCCCCGCCTGCTACCCGTAATACGTGCCGTCTCCTGTCTTGCTTTCTTTGCTCTACTGTACGATGAGTACACTGTATTTTGCACATGTGATGTAACACAGTATTGTTGGATTTTGATATACACTGTATGTTATTTTGAGATGGATTTGAGTTTGTATTTGCACATAATTTGTTAATTGTATCTGTAATGTATATACCTATAAAACATGAAGTTTGTGGCACTTGTGTTAGGCTGGGTTCACACTACGTTTTCTCCCATACGGGAGCGCATACGGCAGGGGGGAGCTAAAAGCTGGCGCTCCCGTTTGTCACCGTATGCGCTCCCGTATGTCATTCATTTCAATGAGCCGACCGGAGTGAAACGTTCGGTCCGGTCGGCTCATTTTTGCGCCGTATGCGCTTTTACAACCGGACTTAAAACTGTGGTCAACCACGGTTTTAGGTCCGGTTGTAAAAGCGCATTGAAATGAATGACATACGGAAGCGCATACGGTGACATACGGGAGCGCGAGCTTTTAGCTCCCCCCTGCCGTATGCGCTCCCGTATGGGAGAAAATGTAGTGTGAACCCAGCCTTAGGCTTGAGAAAGACCAGGAGAGCTGGTTAAAACGTCGCTGTAACATTCACCTGGTTATGGAATTTTTTCCCCCCATTTTTTCACTTTAAATGGACTTGTTTGCTGTGGATTTATTCTAATTTGACATCTACATCTGGACCCCTGACCAAGGACTGTGTCTGCGTGCACCAACTTCAACTTTTTTGCCCTAATGCTGCTTCCCTCTTCAGTAAGTGGTGTACAATTTTGTTCCTGTTAAAGTCTCAAGGGCCTAGATACTGTAAAAGGCCAGAAAAAAGTACACACTGACTGTTGTTGTACACAAATACTATAAGCATACTGTAGCGCATTTTTCTGCCCTTATCAGAGCATACCATACACGTACATCTAAGTGGTGTACTATTTTATGTCTGTTTAATTCTTTAGGGCCTAGATACTGTGAAAGCCAGGCAAAAGTATTCACCGGCTGGTGTTGTACACAAAAACTTTTTTAAGCATACTGTAGCACATTTTACTCCCTCATAAGTGCATAGCACATACAAACATCTAAGTGGTGTATTATTTTGCTCCTGTTAAAATCTCAAGGGCCCAGATACTATGAATGGCCAGGCAAAAGTACTCAATGGCTGGTGTTCTACCCAAATACTTTTTTCAGCATACTGTAGCACATTTTTCTCCCCCCCCCATAAGTGCATAGCACATATGTATATCCAAGTGGTTTGCTACTTTGTTTCTGTTAAAGTTTTAAGGGCCTAGATTCTGTGAAAGGCCATGCAAAAGAACTCACCAGCTGGTGTTGTACACCAATGCTTTTCTAATCATACTGTCGTGCATTTTTCTGCCCTCATAAGTGCATACCGCATACGTACATCTAAGTGATGTACTATTTTTTTCCTGTTGAAGTCTCAAGAATCTAGATACTGTGAAAGGCCAAGCAAAAGTACTCGCTGTTTGGTGTTATACACAAATACTTTTTTAAGCATACTGTAGCGCATTTTTCTCCACTCATAAATGCACAGCACATACGTACATCTAAGTGGTGTACTATTTTATTCCTGTTAAAGTTTCAAGGGCCTAGATACTATGAAAGGCCAGGCAAAAGTACTCACTGGCTAGTGTTATACACAAATACTTTTTAAAGCTTACTGTAGTACATTTTTCTCCCTTCATAAGTGCACACCACATACGTACATCTAAGTGGTGTACTATTTTGTTCCTTTTAAATACTCCAGATCCTACAAAGTGTGAAAGTCTAGGCAAAAGTACTCACCAGCTCGTGTTTCACAAATACTTTTTAAGCGTAATGTAGTGCATTTTTTTTGCCCTCATAAGTGCATACCACATACGTACAACTAAGTGGTTTACTATTTTGTTGCTGTTAAAGTCTCAATGGCCTAGATACTATGAAAGGCCAGGTAAAGGTACTCACCAGCTGGTGTTGTACACATACTTTTATAAGTGTACTGTAGTACATTTTTCTATCCTCATAAGTGCATACCACATACGTATATCTAAGTGGTGTACTATTTTGTTCCTGTTAAAGTTTCAAGGGCCTAGTTACTGTAAAAGGCCAGGCAAAAGTGCTCACCGGCTGGTGTTGTACAAAAATACTTTTTTAAGCATACTGTAGTGCATATGTCTGCCCTCATAAGTGCACACCACATACAAACATCTAAGGGGTTTACTATTTTGTCCCTGTTAAAGTCTCAAGGGCATATATACTGTAAAAGTACACACCGGCTGTTGTACACAAATACTTTATAAGCATACTGTAGCACATTTTTCTGCCCTTATCAGTGCATACCATACACGTACATCTAAGTGGTGTACTATTTTATGTCTGTTAAATTCTTTAGGGCCTTGATACTGTGAAAGCCAGGCAAAAGTATTCACCGGCTGGTGTTGTACACAAATACTTTTTTAACCCCTTAAGGACTGAGCCCTTTTTCCCCTTAAGGACTCGGCCATTTTTTGCAAATCTGACCACTGTCAATTTAAACATTAATAACTCTGGAATGCTTTTAGTTATCATTCTGATTCCGAGATTGTTTTTTTGTGACATATTCTACTTTAACTTAGTGGTAAAATTTTTTGGTAACTTGCATCCTTTCTTGGTGAAAAATCTCAAAATTTGATGAAAAATTTGAAAATTTTGCATTTTTCTAACTTTGAAGCTCTCTGCTTGTAAGGAAAATGGATATTCCAAATAATTTTTTTTATTCACATATACAATATGTCTACTTTATGTTTGCATCATAAAATTGATGAGTGTTCACTTTTGGAAGACACCAGAGGGCTTCAAAGTTCCGCAGCAATTTTCCAATTTTTCGCAAAATTTTGAAACTCGCTTTTTTTCAGGGACCAGTTCAGGTTTGAAGGGGATTTGAAGGGTCTTCATATTAGAAATACCCCATAAATGACCCCATTATAAAAACTGCACCCCCCAAAGTATTCAAAATGACATTCAGTAAGCGTTTTAACCCTTTAGGCGTTTCACAGGAATAGCAGCAAAGTGAAGGAGAAAATTCACAATCTTCATTTTTTTACACTCGCATGTTCTTGTAGACCCAATTTTATAATAATTTTTGCAAGGGGTAAAAAGGAGAAAATTTTTACTTGTATTTGAAACCCAATTTCTCTTGAGTAAGGACATACCTCATATGTCTATGTTAATTGTTCGGCGGGCGCAGTAGAGGGCTCAGAAGGGAAGGAGCGACAAATGGTTTTTGGGGGGCATGCCGCATTTAGGAAGCCCCTATGGTGCCAGGACAGCAAAAAAAAACACATGGCATACCATTTTGGAAACTAGACCCCTCGGGGAACGTAACAAGGGGTAATGTGAACCTTAATACCCCACAGGTGATTCACGACTTTTGCATATGTAAAAAAAAAAAAAAACATTTTTTACCTAAAATGCTTGGTTTCCCTAAAGTTTTACATTTTTAAAAAGGGTAATAGCAGAAAATACCCCCTAACATTTGAAGCCCAATTTCTCCCGATTCAGAAAACACCCATATGGGGGTGAAAAGTGCTCTGCTGGCGCACTACAGGTCTCAGAAGAGAAGGAGTCACATTTGGCTTTTTTGAAGGAAATTTTGCTCTGGGGGCATGCCGCATTTAGGAAGCCCCTATGGTGCCAGGACAGCAAAATAAAAGCACATGGCATACCATTTTGGAAACTAGACCCCTCGGGGAACGTAACAAGGGGTAAAGTGAACCTTAATACCCTACAGGTGTTTCACAACTTTTGCATATGTAAAAAAAAAAAAAAATTACCTAAAATGCTTGGTTTCCCCAAAAATTTACATTTATACAAATGGTTAAAGCAGAAAATACCCCCCAAAATTTGAAGCCCAATTTCTCCCGATTCAGAAAACACCCCATATGGGGGTGAAAAGTGCTCTGTTGGCGCACTACAGGTCTCAGAAGAGAAGGAGTCACATTTGGCTTTTTGAAAGCAAATTTTGCTCTGAGGGCATGCCACATTTAGGAAGCCCCTATGGTGCCAGGACAGCAAATAAAAACAACACATGGCATACCATTTTGGAAACTAGAGCCCTCGGGGAATGTAACAAGGGGTTAAGTGAACCTTAATACCCCACAGGCGTTTCACGACTATTGCATATGTAAAAAAAAAAAAAAAAATTTTACCTAAAATGCTTCTTTTCCCAAAAATTTTACATTTTTTAAAAGGGTAAAAGCAGAAAATACCCCACAAAATTTGTAACACAATTTCTCCCGAGTACGGCGATACCCCATATGTGACCCTTAACTGTTGCCTTGAAATACGACAGGGCTCCAAAGTGAGAGCGCCATGCGCATTTGAGACCTAAATTAGGGATTGCATAGGGGTGGACATAGGGGAATTCTACGCCAGTGATTCCCAAACAGGGTGCCTCCAGCTGTTTAAAACTCCCAGCATGCCTGGACAGTCAACGGCTGTCCGACAATACTAGGAGTTGTTGTTTTGCAACAGCTGGAGGCTCCGTTTTGGAAACCGTGTCGTACCAGACGTTTTTTATTTTTATTGGGGAGGGGGGCTGTGTAGGGGTATGTGTATATGTGGTGTTTTTTACTTTTTATTTTATTTTTTGTTAGTGTAGTGTAGTGTTTTTAGGGTACAGTCACACGGGCAGGGGTTCACAGTAGTTTCTCGCTGGCAGTTTGAGCTGTTGCAGAAAATTTGCTGCAGCTCAAACTTGCAGCCAGATACTTACTGTAAGCCTCCGCCCATGTGAGTGTACCCTGTACATTCACATTGGGGGGGACATCCAGCTGTTGCAAAACTACAACTCCCAGCATGCGCTGACAGACTGTACATGCTGAGAGTTTTAGTTTTGCAACAGCTGTAGGCACACTGGTTATGTATCACTGAGTTTGTGACCTTACTCAGTGTTTCAAAACCAGTGTGCCTCTGCTGTTGCAAAACTACAACTCCCAGCATGTACGGTGCATGGTGTAAGGTGACTACTGGGAGTTGTAGTTTGCACCAGCTGGAGGCACACCGGTCGTGAAACACTGAGTTAGGTAAAAAAAAAAATGGGTTTCACAACGAGTGTGCCTTCAGCTGTTGCAAAACTACAACTCTCAGCAGTCACCGACAGCCAACGGGCATGCTGGGAGTTGTAGTTATGCAACCAGCAGATGCAACACTACAACTCCCAGCATGCACTTTAGCTGTTTGTGCAAGCTGGGAGTTGTAGTTATACAACAGCTGAATGTACACTTTTCCATAGAAAAAATGTGCCTCCAGCTGTTGCAAAACCATAAGTCCCAGCATGCCCATAAGGGAATGCTGGGAGTTGTGGTGGTCTGCCTCCTGCTGTTGCATAACTACAGCTCCCAGCATGCCCTTTTTGCATGCTGGGAGTTGTTGCTAAGCAACAGCAGGAGGCTGTAACTCACCTCCTGCTGCTGCTCCATCGCAGGACTGTCCCTCGCCGCCGCCGTCGCTCCTGTGGCCCCGATCCCAACATGGACGCCGGGGATCGGGGTCCCCATCACCCGGGGTCGTCTTCCCACACCCGCTCACACCCTCCGGAAGAGGGGCGAAGCGGGTGCGGGAGTGACACCGGCAGCAGGCGCCCTGATTGGTCGGCCGGTAATCCGGCCGACGAATCACGGCGATCGTGAGGTGGCACCAGTGCCACCTCACCCCTGCAGGCTCTGGCTGTTCGGGGCCATCAGAGACGGCCCCGAACAGCCAGTAATTCCGGGTCACCGGGTCACTGGAGACCCGATTGACCCGGAATCGCCGCAGATCGCTGGACTGAATTGTCCAGCGATCTGCGGCGATCGCCGACATGGGGGGGCATAATGACCCTGCTGGGCGATATGCCGGGATGCCTGCTGAACGATTTCAGCAGGCATCCAGCTCCGGTCCCCAACCGGCTAGCTAGCTAGTATGGATACGCCCTGCGTCCTTAAGGACTCGGAATGCAGGGCGTTTCCATACGCCCTGCGTCCTTAAGAGGTTAAGCATATTGTAGCACATTTTACTCCCTCATAAGTGCATA